>NW_016690235.1:1903918-2035325 GCF_001604755.1 Lepidothrix coronata | reverse complement strand
AGAAATAGCAAAGGTCTGGTATCTATTTCTGTAGTAAAAGATGGTGATGAAAAGGTAGAAGATGGGTTCAACCTGTGTGTGGCAGTCTTTCAGAGTAAGTCTTCTAGCCTTGCAGCTTCAGAAAAACAGGCTCAGTGAGCACATCCAGGCTTGCACGACTCTTTCTTAAGTCTTAAGCTCAGAGGAGAACTGGCCATCTGTTTTAGGTTGTTTATAATAGTCAGTTTTTAAATAAATTCGTTCTGTGCCAAAATTTTGTGTCCTGTGTACCACTTGAGCTGAGCTGATGCAAAGAATAGAAAACAGAATTAAAAGCACTTTGGCAGTCTGTACAAAAATGAAGTGTTATAAGCTAAAGTAATGTTACTATTCTGTGCCTCATGCCCATTAACACTTCCAATAAGCTTGAATCATTCATTATGTGAGATTTCCTGGTTGTGAGACAGTGTTATCCCCTGTATGACAGATTGTGCTAAGGAGGAAGGTAAGAGTTTAACTCAATGAGGTAATGGATGAAAGAAATTCAGTATAAACAAATTTGAATGGCAGTAGAACATTTGATGCATGAAAATTACTCTAAAAACTGATTTAACAAAGGGATTGGATAGGGTGGTAATTTGGGAAAGATGAAGTAGATGTAGCATGTTGACATAGCCTGGCATGGTTTTCTTTTCTTTGTGGCTGGGGTTTTTTTTTTTGAGGTCAAGTTTCTTTTCAGACACCAGGTGGTATGGTGCACAGGGTACTGGGTATCTAGTATGTTAAAACTGGATATTGAATGCATACAACTTCTGTGAAGAGCAGGTAGTCTAAATATTTTCAAAGGTAGAATGAATGATGGGTCTGGACTTGCTTATTTTTAAACTTCAGTTGTCTCCCGATGAAAGCAAGTGTTCTTAAAGTGAGATTTTTATTTTTTTTTGCAGAGAATAAAATTAGGAACTTTTTAGAAGTCTCTTATGTGACAATTTATCTGCTTAGAAATGGATGAGATTGTTAGTACTGGTATATGAAAGGTGAAAGAACCTACTTGAAGAAGAAGCTTGTCTGTTGCAGCATTTCTGCTGCCAGAGGTTTATTGGAGCAGTACTGTAAGCGAATGGTTTGCTGTAGGTTTGAGACATAAACTGGTGATGCTGGTAATTATCAGTAATTCTTGATGCCTGTAAATGGCTGCTGCTTACCACTGCCAAATTTTAGATTTCTCATATTAGTGCAAACACTATACAGTTGGACTTCTGAAACTTCAAGTGTAAAAGTATAAAGAAAGTTGCCTTTTGGTCATGTTTAGAGTTACGGGTGAAACGTCAGGGGTTATTGTTATGAAAAGACACAAAAGAACTATAAGGCTGTTGGGGGTTTCACATGATAGTGCCCTTGGTAGTTAACACAGAGTTATGGGGGTTTTTTCCCAATTTGTATCTTTTGGTGTATGTGTACTGCTTGTAAAAATGCAGGGGGTCATTGTCAAGCTCCTACACTTAGCATGGTACCCTATGGTTCTCTTGTGTGGCAGCAGTGAAAGAAGTGCTCTTAAAGCACCTAGAATGGGGAGAAAAAAGATCTTGGAGGAATGTCTTAGAAAAGCCAAATGTGGGTAATGGTATGTTGGGTTTGCACTATTAACAACTGAAATCAGGTGTAGTTGTGTTCTGCCCACCTTTCAAAGAAACTCCTTGCAAGTAGGTCATGGGGATTGCCGTTCAGGTCTTCTGGATTCTGGTTCCTTGTCAAGCCACTGAAATGGGAAATATTCTAACTGTCATGGCAGGGAGAGCACTCAGATGACTTTTGCCCACAGTGGGAAGTTGGAAGATTACTTATCATTTAAAACCAGAAACAATGTCCTGAAGTTATTAACTCTTCAAAACTTGATCAGAAGGCTCTGATGGTGAAATAGTTGGGGAGTGATAGTAGGAGGTTGAGTCTGTAGCTTTTCCTTTTTTTAAATGGTGTAAATTTTACTAAAGTCCTAAGTTAGCAGCCAGTGGTATCTTATAGAATCACAAAATCATTAGGGTTGGAAGGGACCTCTAGAGATGATCTAGTCCAATCCCCCTGCCAATGCAGGGTCACGTAGAGCAGGTGACACAGGAATGTGTCCAGGTGGGTTTTGAATGTCTCCAGAGAGGGAGACTCTATGACCTCCCTGGGCAGCTTGTTCTAGTGCTCTGCCACCCTCAATGTGAAGAATTTCTTATGTTGAGGTGGAACTTCTTGTGTTTTATTTTATGGCCACTGTTCTTTGTCCTGCTGCTGGACACCACTGGAAAGAGTTTGGCACCATTCTCTTGCCACATGCCTTTGAGATATTTATATGCATTAATGAGATCCCCTCTGTCTTCTTTAGACTGAACAGGCCCAGGTCCTTCAGTTTCTGTTTAAAATAGAGGTGGTCCAGACCTCTGATCATTTTGTTGTGCTCCACTGGACACTCTCCAGCTGTTGAGACACTTCCGACTAGGCAGGCTGTAAGGGTTGATAACTGATTTTTAAAGAGGTAAATGAAACTTTCAAATATGTAAGGGTTGGAAATCAGGATTCTGTGTATTGGAGGGCGCCCAGCATCCTAGAGCTCACCTGATGAAGAGTTTGTTGGTTTCTCACTTATGACTTACATTGTATTTATATGGTTTAAGATTTTATGTCAATTCTGACTTTGAATATACTTCTCTTCTTGATGCTTCTTGTAAATATTGATAATGCTTAGTTGTTGAGGCTTCAGTTAGTTTTTTTAAGCTTTCAGGAGCACCTGTTTTTAGCTAGAAAAACTTGACTAACGTTCTATTTTGTAGTCTTGTGTTCGGGGGACACAGCTTCATGAGATGGATTTTGTTTTATGGAGGTGGTAGTAAGAGCATTTACCTCCATAATCCTTTCCCAAATCTTCGTTTGCGAAGCCCAGCCATGATACTGGACTCCCAAGATCCCATGATTATGTGCAGTTGAATCACTGAATCACAAATACTTGGCTGAAAACCAGAAGGAACAAGCAGTCCCAGAAGCAGATTGCTCCTTGAGGTGAACAGAATCTCCTAGGTCAGCTTACACTGGTGCATTTTATTCTGGATCAGGTAATCCAATTGTGGTAGGCCTGCAAAACAATTGATGCCTCTTTCCTCCTCTTTGCTTCTCAAGTGAGCTCTCTCTGGAAGCTGAATCACTTATACTGCTTACTGCTTCCTTAGTTCTGTTGAAAGATTCCTGCTGCTGCTTTTTTGTGCCCTGTCTCAATAAATGCAAAAATCCACCTTCAAAATCATACCTCTTCATAGTGCTTCAGAGAAGATTCCTGCTAATAATGTTAGTCTGTGTAGCTAATCCACTTACTGTAATGGTTTCTGTAGAGAAATATAACAATCTGTATTTTGCATAAGCAAATTAGAATGCAACAGACTGGTGTGACAGTTGGGAGACTCCACCACTTACTGTTTTTTAAAATATTGGAAATAAGAATAATTTTTGTGGTTTCTTTTTTCCCCTCTCCCATTTTATATTAGTTTTTGAGATACCGTTCAAAGGCTGTTTCTCATCTGACTCTTTCTCTCTTGGTTTTGGGAACCTGTGGGAGGTGGTAGGGGAAGAAATACTTGCTACTTTTGTGTTGTAAATTGGCTGTGAGGAAGGACTTCACTGAACAGCTGTTTGGTTGGTTGTTTTTTGTTTTTTTTTTTTTAATTCCAGATGAATAGAGCATAAAGTGGTTTTGGTACTGTGCGAAAAACTAAAGGGGTAGAGAAATAAGAGCAGTTCTGAGGGAAACAATCTAATTTTAGCCTGTAGTGGTTGAACACATACTGAGATATTTCCAAAATACCTATTAGTGTCTCTTCAGCTGGAAGACTGTTTAGAGGCACTGCTGCTGTGTGTTACTATTTGGTGTGTGGTTGATTTACCTCTTTTCCTTGATGTTTACCTGTCTTCTTCTGAAGGGTTATTTAAGGATGCTGACTTAACTGTACATTTTCTTTGACTAATGAAGTAGAAAGTTCAACGCTCTCTGTACTGTAGCACAAATGAAAAAAAAGTAGCTTATTGTTAAACTTCCTGGGAGAAAATGCTATTTGGTCCTTGTTCATTCTCTTTCCCCAGCAGATTTTTGAATCTTTACATGTGTTAAATACTGCTGTGAAATAGGGGTACAGCTGTTGAGTTAATTGGTTTCTTGTTTTCGGTGTGTCACTCTCCTTTTACCAGGATTGGATGGGAGACCTTCCATCTTACTGATTTTTCTTTAGACAGTGTTTTTTGGAGCACCTGGTATGAATCAGGCATTGTCAAAGCTGAAGACATTGAGTAGCTTCCAATGCTTCTCCTGTACCACCTCCCTTCCCTCTTCCCCTTCTGACATAGGAGGAAGGTGGTGAAGCTAATGCATTTAATTTAATGTTTAATACTTAGAATAGTACATAAAATACATAGGTTTACTCATTACGTTTTTTGATCTATTTGTGACTAGATAACTTGCAGTCAGATACTTGGGAGACACTGTGGAGACCATGTGTTCTATTAGGCTGTAAAAATGCACATAAAATTTTGGAGGAGGATATGGATGAAGTTCCTGAAGTTCCTAGTCTTAAACAATCACTGCCATAAAAACTTATTAGTATATTAAAAGCCAGTTGATGACTTGCAATTGTTAATAATAAACTCAATCTCAGGACTGAAAAATTCCTTATGGGGAGAACTGACAATATTCCAGAGTCTTAAGCTTGAGTTTAGTAATCTGTTACTGAAACTTAGCATGCACTGGACACATCTATTCAGTTTAAATGAAACTTTTACATAGTTCAATGTGGAAATCCCTAAATGACTTTTTGTGTGTAAGGTAATACGTGGATCTGTTCTTAACCAATATTTAACCAAGTTGCATTAAGACCTGATGTTTTTAGATCACTCATAGTCACAAGTTGTAAAGATGAGCTTGGAAGTCTTGCAGAGGCAGCTCAGGATGCTCACCTGACTTCAGTGTGGCTGATTACAGTCTGTGTACAAGTCCCCTTTGCAAGGACCCGTGAACTCTTGTTCAGTGTTTAAAGCAGGTGAGTACTTCAAGGATCAAGGAATGCAGAGGTTCTCTACCAGCAGCCAACTGTCTGAACATACATGGTAGCGTACCCTGCCTGATACCCTCTTGATAATATTTCCAAAACATTACAATTTGGGGAGGGGAGAGTTGTCTGTGGTGGTTTTGCATGTTTAGCTACAGTACAGAGATCATTCAGTAGCCGATGGTGAGTACAGCCAACTGAAGGATGTTGGAAACTTGGAGGGTGTTCAGCTGCAGAGCTCTAGTGCTTCTATTATAGTAATAGGCTTTTCTTTTTGGTTCATTAGATGCAGCTGCAGTGAATTAGAACCAGGTTAAGTAAACTCAGCTAATCTGCTTTTAATGCTCTAGGTGTTTTTGTCAAAAGTTACAGGTTTGCTTTCTTTTCAGGTCCTTACTACAAAGAATGGGTAGTTATGGAAGCTAAAAACACTTTAAAGAGGATAGAGTTTCTGAGTTTGAGCTATGTTCTAAAAATTATCCCAACTTGCTTTTTCTTTATGCAAAGGATAAAAATCAGCTGAGGAACTGGTAGTTTGGAGACATCCATGTGATTTCTCTAACCTCTGATACTTAACAGTCTAAAAATAGTTGCCATATGGGATGTCTTTATTGTGAGGACAGCCTCTGCTAGTTGAGAACCTTTCTATGTTTAAGCACTTTCTGTGCCTAAACATTTTTAGCTATTTCTTATCTAAGTGAAGTTGTCATATGGCTTTAAATCAGAGCTGCTGTCATTGTCCACAGATCTAGGAGGAAAGGGAGTTATTTTCTCTGAATTTAATAGGGATGGTTATGGCACCATTCTGTCTTGGATCGTTTCTCTACTGGGTGTTTTAGATCTCAGTTAAAAACAAATTGGTGTTACACCAGTGAAAAATGCAGCAAATTAAGACTAACACCTGGCTTGTTTGTTTCAGGCCTTTCTGTTACAATTATTTAACCTTCTAGCAACCTACTGAGCCTTTGTGGGTCCATTGGGTGTTATTTAGAGATGTGCCTACCAGACCCTACTTGAGTAGTTTTTCTTCCTTCTGTAGGGAGTTCAAAAACTGCTGAGAGAAGTAAGAGAATACTTGATACTTGCTTATGCTGAGTCCCTTTTCCAGTAAGCTGTTGTATGCAAACCAAATAATTCTTACAGTGTAGTTGCGAGTCCTTTCAAGATGTGCAGTAAAGAAAGCAAAGTCAAACTTGTAGTTGGTTATAATTAGTATATGTAATCTCTGGTGTTTTTCTGCTGGGAGATTGTGGTAAGTTTGGAAGATAAGTTACTAATAGTCTACTTTTTGCAAAGGGAAAAATAACTGTATTACAAGTTCTTTTCATAATCAGTCAAATGATGCTTGATGGCATGTCCTCAGTGTCAGAATGCTGACATTTCCTGATCTCGTCCTCTTTGGCCCTGTCTCTCCCAATGTCATGGACATTAGATATAGTGACTTGTAGGTTTGTGACTTTACCTTTGACTTTAACTTTTTCAGCCTTGCTGTACACTGACTTCTTAAAAGTCTTCTCAGCATAAGACTTCAGAGCTTTGGTGTGGGTAAATGAACTTCTGCAGTCACAAGATTCAAACTAGTGTTTTTTTAATATTTTTTCTATAAATTCATAGAGTCATTAAGATTGGAAAAGACCTCCAGGACCAGCAAGTCCAAACGTGGACCAGACAACCACACGAACTAAACCATAGTATGGAATGCCACATCCAGTGATTTCTTGAACACTTCTGGGGATGGTGATTTCACTTCCTTGAGCAGCCCATTCCAGTGTATAACAGTGCCTTTCAGTAAAGAAATTCCTCTTCATGTCCAACCTGAACCACCTCCCTGGCCCAGTTTAAGGCCATTTCCACTCGTCTGTCACTAGTTGCCTGGAAGAAGAGGCCAACCCCTTCCTAGCTACAATCCTTCTTTCAGGGAGTTGTAGAGAATGAAAAGATCTCCCCTGAGCCAAGCTAAACAATGCCAACTCCCTCAGCTGCTCCTCACAGGGTTAGTCTCTAGACCCTTCACTAGTTCTGGTGCCCTTCTCTGGGCATGCTCCAGCACTTCAGTGTCCTTCTTTAATTAAGGGACCCAGAATTGGACACAGTACTCGAGATGGGGCTTCACCAGTCCTGAGTACAGGGGGACAAGCACTGGCCTGGTCCTGCTGGACACACTATTTCTGATCCAAGCCAGGATGCCACTGGCTGTTTTGGCCACCTGGGCACACTTCTGGCTCACGTTCAGCTGCTGTTCACCAGCACCCCCCGGTCACTTTCTGCTGGGAAGTCTCCAGCCACTCTTCTCCCAGCCTACAGCACTGCAAGGGGGTTGTTGTGGCCCAGGGGCACGACCTGGCACTTGGCCCTATTGAACCTCATGCCGTTGGCCTCAGCCCATCGATCCAGCCTGTCCAAATCCATTTGCAATGCCTTTCTACCCTCCAGCAGATCAACATTCTCACCCAAGTTAGTCTTGTCTGAGAACTTAACTGGGGGTTGCACTTGATCCTCTCATCAAGAGCATCAATAAAGATACTGAACACAACTGGCACCAGTTCTGGGCCCTGCAGAAACCTCAGTGCTGATGGGCTGCCAGTGGGATGTGGCACTGTACACCACCATCCAGGCCAGGTTTTACCCCAGCAGAGGGTGCACCTGTCCAAGCCATGGACTGCTAGCTTCTCTGCGTGGAAATGACAAATTTTGCTGCAGATAAGCTACTGCTAGGCAGCTTGCCCTGATGTGCTCTGTCTTCCTAGAGTAGAAGAGCTGTAAAGCTACAAGGTCTATAGACTTATGGGTAGTGGCAGTGTCTTGCAGAACTGACCTGTGTGTAACTTTTGACAGTACGTTTTGTACAGAATTTATACAGTAAGAAAAGCTTAAATTCCTTTTTCCTTACTTGTGCTCTGAGGAAGCATACTTGAACATATTTTTCTACTACTTTGCCCAAAATCAAATCAAGAAATAAACTTTTGAAGATTAAAAGTCAAGCATTGACTGAAAGGTACATTTAGTGTAGAATGGTATAAAATATCTGCAGACTGAAATAAGTAGATGAAAATGCTGTTTGACTTGTTGGTTTAAAAATAACCTTCTTTAATGCTGTATCTGTATAATGGGACAATGAAATACAGTTTTGATCTTTGAGGCAGAGATGGATCACTGATATCAGGGCTCCAAGCTTTATAGGTGCTGGTCTTTGTTTTAGAAAATGGATGGAAAGTAGTTACCTACAGTGCAAAAAAGAAAAATCCTGGTTTTATGGCTGTGAGACAATATAGCACTTCTCCTTTCAAATTTTGCCCATCCTGACTATGAGTTCATTTCCAGAAGTGGGTGATTCTTATGCCAATGTCCTTATGTTCTTGGTTACACTGATCTTTTAAATACCTACATTTAAAATGTGGGCAGAAAAGTTTAAATTAAAAGCCTATCGATCTGAATAGTGAGAACTAAATACTTTTATTCCTAATAGGAATAAAATAGCTTCTTTTAGAGCTAGACTGGGCTGACACCGAAGGAAACATACTTTGTTTCAAACTGATCTGCTTCTATTATAATTAGAAGAATGTGTTCCAGTGTAATAAGGATGGCACTTTTTCAGCAATGGAATCTATGAAAGTTCAACTCATACAAACAAAAGCAAACAATGCAAATAGTGTACTTTCTACCTTTTTAACTGTTTTGGCTTTTCCTTTAATGGGAATATGTGATATAGGACAGTGAGAGCCCATATCTGAGCAAGGGTGGAACTTGCTGCTTGGAAGTAATTCATTATGAAACAAGGTAAAAACATCCAGACTTGGGGTCCTCTCTGTTAGTTTTTATGCTGCAACATTCCTCTGTCTGTTTATTTTTGAGGTATTCCTCAACACTTGAGAGGTCAGCTTTGGGTGCCATGACAAATAATGTGATTTGACAGGTCTGCTACAAAGGGTGCCAGAGATAAACAAAGACTTAACTTTCTGATCTCAAACTTCTGTGCTGTGTCAAAGTAGATGCCCTTCTGCTGTGCTTCAGATTTGGTGCATTTCTGTAGTGAAATGGTAATAGAAATACACAAAAAAAATTTTACCATATAGAAAGAAAGGATATCATAAATCAAGTAGCACCAGCATCATATCTTTCACCTGTTAATGTTCTCAAAGAAATTTTTGTACTTCCGTGTGTGGTTTGTTTTTCCAAGCTCTTTTTTTGTCCTCTACCAGGTATTACAGGGAGATTTTTTTGGGGCATTGGTGATTTTGAAGAGCTTCATATGCATTGATAGAGAGCAGAAAAGTGTAAGTTTATTCAGAGCTGTGTGCTATTGGTGTGACTTTGTCCTTGCTTTCATGCCATCTTGAGACTTCTCACCAACTCTTTTGCAAACAATTCACTTGATTTCCCTTTGATATTAAAGCTTGAAGACGTACTCAGGAGAACAAAATAAATAGGCAAACATATGACTCAAGTATTTGGGAGCTCTGCTACAGTGATGTACTTTTGTGACTTCTCTTTCTCTAGCAAATGAATTAGGCATATAATTAATTTTACTGTGATCTGGGGTATTACTTCAGTTTTTTGATGCAATGATAAATCTTGTAACACAATAAAATCAGCTTTTCAAAACCAATTTGAAAGAAAATTGCCTCATCTAGAATTTATTGTTAAAATTTTAGATTTCAGTAATACATATATACAATGTTAAGACATAGAAATATCTATTGCATAGAAGTTGAAGTTCTAATAGGTTTGGGTATAATACCTAGCGTAGGATAATGCATGAAATAATAAAGCATGAGAGTAAAAGTAAAACATGTGGATTGTACTATGTAAGAAACAAGGGTATTTTAAGTCAGTTGAAAAAACTTAGGAGTGGGAGACAAACTAGATATGACTTTCCATTAAGAAAATAATAGAAAAGGTAGAACATATGGAAGCTAAATGGTCCCAGAAACTTCATATTTATGGACGGAATGATAGGAAACTGACTAGCAGTATTAATGATGATGTATTAAATTCCAGAAAGTTTTAACAAATGGTTCTGGCATCTTGGCTGCTGTGTTTCTCTGTCCTTGAATTCATATTTGTGCAAAGATTCCCATCCCCAGAGTTCAGAAACCTTAAGACTTCGACAAGATTTTAGTGCTAACTGAAAGCAAGAACAAAATTATTTTGAAGTAGGAAAACTTTAAAGTATTGATTGCTCCACATTTTCAGTTGTATTATAGAAACAAAGATTTCTGCACATAAGTCAGCACAGCATATGGATCTGTCATGTTATATCTGTGTTGCATTATTCATTACTTGTGGTATATCAGGATAAAGAAATAAAGTTTTCTTTGTCTGCTGTGGGAAGCTTTTGCAATGCTTTCATGGAACTACAATGTCTTCTACTCCAGATGAGGCAGGAGGGGAGAAGTCATGACTGCCCTTAAGCTTGTTGGTTTTTCTAAAAGATGTGATTATTAACTTCAGACCATTAAGAATGCTTCTTAGAGACTGAATAGTCAGTCTTTATTTGTAATAGATTTACAGAGTAAATTGGCCTTGGCCATATTTTTTTTGTATTAGTTCACTGTGAGTTGTTAACAAGAATGGTTTGTAGATATCTTCACTCTTTATGGTTGATCTTAAATCTTTTTTAAAGAAGTGATTAAAATGGAAGCCTTGTAACTGTAAGTGAAGTCTGAGCTTCTCTTGACTGAAGAGGGCAGAATATACAGACTGGAAGTGTTCTGGTTTGAACAGTGTTCTTTCTGTTCTTCCAACACTTCATGCCCACCTGTGAAAAAAAAAAAAGGTAACTCAAGTCAGTCGTTGCCACAACTTCCTGTTTTTTTGCCTTACATGCTACTTTGAGGACATTCACTGAAGAGTGAAAGCAAGTGTTCAGTATTTAAATAGTGTTTAACCTCTGAAAAATGTGATCCTAAGCCATGGAAGCAATTTTGGACATCATATTGAAGGCTGTTGAGGTAGCTTGTTTGCTGTCGTATCTCCTGTAATGCTGAATTCATGACAAACCCCAGTACCTCTTGCCTTGTGTTGCTAGCTAAGCTCTTCTCTTAATGAAGATCTCTTCTTCCCCTTGATAAGGAAGAGCCTGTTTTTCTAACTTTTTTTTGTTTTTAAATTTGTGTATCTCCTCAGTCAGACAAACCTGGTTTGCTTCTTCCTGTCTGTTGGTAAAAGGTCAGATTTTGAAAATGTCATTGGGGCAGAAGGATGTAATTGCAGTGTGAAAGGGGGAAAAGTGGTACACAGCCCAGCTGAAATAGAGGTAAATGCTGAAAAATTGAAGTAGGCATCCTAGCCAGTTCAAGCAGATGTTGAGTTTGAAACCCTTCAACCTATCAGGATGCTGTATTTGAAGAGTCATCAAGTTGTCTGCTTTCGCCTCACTGAACCTGTTTTCTTCTGTTAGTAGGCTCAAGACATCTGCAGGTGTATAAGGCTGAAGGGAAATGTCTGCAATAAGATGCTGTTGTTACCTCTTGAAGAGTATATATGCATTTTGACAGAGTTGCATTTCCTTGGAGAGCACTTGACTAGAAGGCTTAGAGCTAACAAAGCAGACTGGGATAGCAAATAAGAGCAAAAAATGTAGTTTGCAAGATTTTGTAACTGGTAGGGTACAGTTGAAAAGTCTTTTCTCTTAAAAAACCAGTTTTATTTAGAGTATTGATTAAGTCTAGAATTGTTCATGGATTGCTCATTTGAGGCCTGAACAGCTGTTTGTGTGATCTGGTGATAGTTTTGGTGGAACTCTTGCTGAATGTCAATATTGGCTGTGTTCAAACAGGCCTGACTTGACACTTCATTAAATTTCAAATATAACAAAAGTAATCATTTTCCTTCAACTGGCTTTGAACTTTTTTACATGAAAGAGGGCAATGAAAAGAGTATAACTTCATGCTAATTAACAGTGCATGTTGATTCTATCTTGCTCAGGGAATAAGTTATCTTGGTAGAAATGGTTGTTTGTCTAAATCGACCTGAATAACTAGGAACATAAAAATGGTTACGCTTCATTGGAGTCTCACTTGAACTTATCACTTAATGGGCTGTTTCTTTTCTTCACAGAAGACTTAGAGTTCTTTCTAGTATGGTTTCTAAGATAACTTAAATTACCCTGTATGTTTCTGTCCCTTTACCCCAGCTGATGCAATAATCAGTAATTGCAGTCAGAAGAGTTCCTGTGTGGTCTCTAGACTATTCCATTGGCAATTGATGTCCTTGCCTTGTTGTACATGCATTATTTTTTCAGAACTGCTTGCAAATATTTGTTGGCTTTATTCCTAATAGTAGTTTCAGTGGGGCATTGTTTAGAGCAGTATTAGAATACTCTTAGGTATTTTGCAGGAATGTTAAGTTTCCAAAAGCATTTCATACCAAGTGGAGATTTTTGATCTGTGTATGTTTTCAGTGTTCCCTATATATCTTTTTTCTTTCTGTCCTTTTAATGTCCTTTCATGCCTATACTAATGGCTATTTCTTGCTCAGCTGTCTGCAGTTGTCCACTTGTCTTCTCGTTGCCTGGAATGCACAAATCTGCCTTACTACCTCTTTGTCCTTGCTTAGAATTTCTTCAGAATAGCTTCTGCAGCACCAGTCACAAGGGTGAATTGCAATCCTTTTTCCCTACATCCTGTATGATTTTTTTTCCTATCCATCTTCATTCTTAACTCACTGTGACTTTGAGGCCAAGGTATGGAAGTATTAGGTGGTCTTACTTGTTTAGTGATTCATTCAAGAATCAGCATGAAAAGTTTCCCCTTCTAACCTCCTACTTTTGAGAGCATATGTAATTGCTTTTTACTGTTGGGTAGAACTCCTGCTTTCTGGTCTTACTTGCCTGTGTTTACACCAGTAACGTTAAGTTAATTAAAAATTTCGAGACCACCTTATTATTAGAGGAATTCTGAGTTTTCCATGAGGCTTTTTGGTCTTTGATGTGTATTTTATCAGAGTTCTTCCATATAACTTTGCATAAATAAAGGGGTACTCTTTTCTTTGATTCTCTTGAGCTGCATGAGTTTTCTCCTCAAGCAATACCCTGATCTAGTTTGTGCTGCAGATTTTTACATAGTGCAACGAAGGGAACAACAAACGAATGGACAAGCAAGTGGGAAGGGCTGAGAATGGAGAAATGCTGGTTTATACTATTAAAGAAAAAGTGAAAATATAGATGAAATAGTAAACATGGTTTTAGCCTGTTTGTGCAGACTCACCAAGTTGTGCTGTTAATGTTAATGTAGAGTAACCATCAAGCTTTCCTTGACAGCTATCTTTCCTGGAGGGAAACTGAAAGAATGAATAGTGGTTTTTTCTGACAGGCAAGGTTCTGGACTGAAGAGATGCCCTCTGACCTATTTGTCCCTTTAACCATAAAGAAGTGTGGGCTATTTTGGTAACTTCTGTAATGGCTTTTGCATATGCTAAATTGAACAGCTGCTGTTATCCCTTATTGTTTTTTTGAGCAAGCAAAAAACCAATTTTTGCTTTTTTGAGTATGCATGAATTAGTGCTGTGCTTTCATGCATTTCATGAATCATCAAATAATGAAGTTTTTTGTGCTTTTTTTTTTTTCTAAGGTGTTTGGGGTGGGAAGCGGGGGGAAGTTTTATGCCCGAGCCAGTTGTGTAAGGACATTGGCATGATTAAAAGCACTATCCCACCTCCACCGGGTCTGCTTCCTGTTGGCCTTCTCCCTTCACCCAGCTTATAGCCTTTGGTGCTGGGTGCTCACCCCCTCTGTCTTATGCAGATCAGAGGTTTTGCCACCGCACACCCAAACCCTTCTCATCCCCCTCGGCCAAGGGGTGCAAACTGGGACCCAACAAAGCACCCTGTTGCTCTTGCAAATGGCCCATTGTTTTGAATCATTAAACATTAATATTTCAGCCTCTCACAGAAGTATACAGCTTAATGAGGGCAGGCATCTGTGGAGTGATTTTTTTTTTTCTTTTTTTTTGGTGTGGTATCTATAATAAAAATAGAAATAAATTCTGTATATGAAACCTCTGTGAAATCGCTTTTTGCCCCCTCAGTGGCAGGGATGCACAGGTGTGAATCAAACTGGTGGTAGGAAGATTTTGGCCAGAAGTGTGAGGCACTGAAGGTTTCTCCCTAGTATATATATGTGTGTGTGTGTGTGTGTGTGTGTGTATATATATATATATATTAAATATATGCAGGTGAGGAAGTGACGGTGGTTGAAGGCTTATCTGTTTTGTCACCTCCTTGGTTCTGTCACAACACTGCCAGGATCCAACCTCAACCTGCATTTTCAGCTAAGCATGAACAATTCAGTATGTTACGCTACAAAATACATGTGTCGCAGGGAAAACTAATAGCCCACTGTGACTACTGTTTTCTCCATCTTCATCTTGCTACCTCTGCTTTGTTTTCTAAAGCTCTCATATAAAAATCTACTGTTACAATTGGAACTGTTCTATGGCAACCAGAACTAATTGCATAAATCATATGGCTTTTGAACTCCTGATGTCTTTGCTTTGAAAAACAAAAAAGCCTACTTGCTTTTTTTTACCTTACTCATGACTGCAGCTAATTAGAAACTGGGATTCAGTTAATGCTATAAATAGTGTTTAAGAGTGTTTGGGTTTAAAATCTTAACTGTGCCTGGTGAACTAAAAGTAAGTTTGAGAAATAGATGGCTCCCATGCATTGCATGTTAACAAAAGAAACCACTCCATTTGCTGAACTGAACAACTTTGTCTCTAGCTCTGTTTCCTTTCATTATTGTAAAGAATGAGCATATTTACTTGATCAGCTTAACTTTGTTGTTCTCCTCTTAATCTGAATGCATTTTAAGACAAGTTACATTTCCTCAGTAGGCATAGAACCCTGTTTACTGAACGTAATGGTTTCACAGGTTTCGAATGGAGTAACTGCAGAGCTAGTTTAAATAACCTGAAGTGTAATACTGTCTCGGAGGCTAATAGTCAAAAACTGAATTAGGTTTTTTAATGGTACTAATGTTTCTTCAGTAGTTCAGTATTTTAAAAACTTATGTTGAAGATTACTCACAGCTCAAATTCTGTGGTGATGTGCTGGTTTAGTACACTGTTTAGGCTGACAACTGCTAGATGTAAAGAGCAGTCTGCAGCTTTGAAAATAACAAAAATGGTCAAAGAATTGCTAGAGCAAAATACGGCTTGGAGACATAGTGGTGTGATAGTTAGAGAATTGACTTGCACTCTGATGCAACTACCTTATAGAATTTTTCAGTAAGGATAGATGTGTTACGCAAACTGGAATTACTTCAAATGAGAGGTCCTCTTTTTTTTTGAGAAGTGCTGCAGTGCTCGAGAGAATAGTGAAGTCTGTAGTGAGTACACAGAAGGCTGTACATAAAAGTGAGCTGTCCTATTGAAGTTTTCCATTGATATAGCCTTTGGTTCACGGGAAGCAAATAATCTATGGGATTACACTGCTTTGAGAGCCACAGAGATCCAAATATGTCATTTTACACACATCACTACAGTCCCTGTAGGACAGAGAATTTTGGAAAGTGCTACTTTAATGCACTCTCCTTAATAAAGCTTGTCTGGACTTTAAAGAAGTTGGTTGAGACTCTTAGATTTTCTTCATGTAATAAGCAGTTCATCAAAAGTACTTGGCTGTAAACAAGAGTGCTTCAGCAGTGCAGTTGTTACTCTTGATATTGGGTTGACACCAGAGAGAATGGCATGCAAGCTTGTGGTTGATACCAAACAGTCAGTATTTTGCATAAAGAGACGACTGACGCTCTTTAATTAACCTAAATTAGAAATAAAGACCAGATATGAAGTCAGCTAACCATATGGACTTAGTAGCAAACTGAAATGAAAAGTAACTTCCACCATTTTAAAACAGAAACAGAGAAAGTTTTGAAGTGTATCTTTATAAACCCTAGATGCACCAGCCTTCTGAAACCTGAGTATTTTCTAATCAAGTTTAGACTCGCCCTATCTGCTAACCAAGGGCAAGATAGTAGTCTCAAACTGTGGCAAGAATCAGGAGTCTTCCTATTTGTGCCTGTTGTTCCTACTGTGGTTATATTTCACGTCTGGACTACTTGTAATCATCTGCAGATGGCCTGTTAGCTTTTGTGGTATCCTCCTAGCACTGTTCAATGTAAATCCAACTGGATTTGCAGCAATCTTTTAGTTAAAACAGAGAATGTTCTTGGGGACAAAGATACCATTACGAAAAACACTTGCATGTTTTGCTCCAGTTATTCACTTGAGAAATCCTTGAGTCTACTGCCAGTTGTATGTCCAGTGGTACTGTTAAACAGCTATTGCAAGGAAACAGTGAATTTCATCTGTGCAAGATTATAATTTACTTAATTTTTAAAACCTGGAATTTTAAGAACAGATTGGATTCTAACAAAGTAGTTTGGTGTAGTTTTTTTCTGTGGGCTGGGAAAGACTTGCATGTAAGGGGAGCTGTCTTTCAGTGGTGCATGGTCATCTTATGTACTGATGGAAAATCAACTCGCTGTGGTTTCTGTCTTTACTCTTCAGTCTTGAAGATTTAAAATTTCTTTTGTGATTTAGTTTCTTTTAGGCATGCTGTGGTTCTGGAGGTAGTTTCCAGGGTAGATGCAGGGGTAACCAGACTGCATTATCTTTTAAATCTTCTTAAAAATAAGCATCTTATTTCATGTAAGAAAAATAATTTTAGAACTGAATTTGGAAAGATTAGATTGGAATTGCCTCAAATCCAATTAAGCCACACTGCATGGACGTGCTGGGAATATAAATGCAATTACTGTAAATCTGTACAAACTGATTTGTTGCATTATCTTGCTAATCTAACATACGGTACTTTTTGTGTCCATATTGCAGACGGCAACTCCAAACTAACATGGCAGTCAGACTGTGTGATGTGGCTTCTCTGCTTAGAAGTGGTTCGTGGGCAGCAGAGCCTTGGACTGGGGTCTGTGGGACTTTTTTTAAATTCTGTAGGCTACTTTTTTTACATGTTAATAGTGCTGAGGCCATACCAAAGTCTTTTAATCTTCCATTTGGAATGCTAACTTATATGTTCCATTACAGGCTGTGGGTTGTGTTCTTATTCTGTGATAGCCTAGAGCACACTGACATACCAAGACAACTTTTTCTATAATATGGTGATCTCGTGTAGAAATTATACTGCAGTGGCTTGCCTGATTTCTAATGTCAATTAGATTTTAGTACTTATTCAAAATACCCGGTGGATAATTGAAGAGGAGTATTGTACTAAAATGGTTTTGGTATGGTCTGAATACTAAGTTGCAGTAACTTTGAAAACCTGTATACTTTGTGTTTATGATTACTATCTTAAAAGTATATTTACTAGTCTTATTCTAAGAAATTGTTCGAAAACTGTAAATTTATCTCAAACTATTTTTCTGAGTGAAAAATATTTAGTGCTTTGTCTTTTATGAACAGTTCTATTCAACCTATCAATGGGATATGCATTATTTGTAAAACATATTAGTATCACTTTATTCAGAGCAGATGGTTCTATAGCTGAGAAATGCTGTAATTTTCAGCACACACAGGCTACTGCAGCTGTTCACTTGAATGCTGGCTTAGGATCCTGTTCTTGCCACCTGAACATGAAAATAAATGTGCAATTAAGTGAGAATTGTTTGTTGTTCTTGCTAAATCCTGCTAATTTTGATCAGGGAACACTTCAAATTTGAGAGTAAAAGACAAAAAGGGTAAAATAGCAATCCTAGAGAGCCTCAGTTGCAGCACAGCATTTGTGACTACTAGCTCTACCAGATATGTTAGTCTTTTGAAAAGTAATTTATCTTAATTATGATCATCTACTTTATCATCTTTCCAGTGGACTTGTTTTATCAGTGCCAGGAGCAGGTTATGCCTTGGAGTTTGTCACAAGAGAAGAAAACGTCATTCCAGTTGCAGCTCTTCAGGGAAACTAGATCACGCTTTTTTAATAAATGTTCTTAGCAGATACATCCCTTTTTTGCATTGTGCTGAAGTAACCTCTTGTAAAATACTTCTGTATGCAGAACATAGAAATGTGTTCCCAGTAATGTCTGAAATGTACTTTTAGAAACTCAACTTTTACCCCCTCTCATATTTTTGGGAAGTTCAATTATGCACTCCCTGAGCATAGTTGACCTAATCAGCTCTTTGGGTATGCATTGACTGCATATTGTGCTTTAAACCCGACCGTTAGTGCAGAACCTTCAGAGGTCCTGATGCTACACTGTGATTTTACAGGAGGCTTTTGTGTGAGAACTCCTCCCTGCACTTAATTATGAGGTTGGATTTCAGTGATTGATGGATTTCTTTAGTAAAGTTCTTGCTAAGTCTTGCTTCTGTATTGATGTGTGTCACTGGAGAATTAACTTAGTAATTTTCTCTTGAATGTTGTCCCTGAATAGTTGGTCTCAAAGAGGGTAGGCTGCCCAAATCTTGGATATTAGGCTGCCTTTAAAAATTCACTGTATTTACCAACTATTGCCATTCAGTCATTGACTGAGATATCAG
Organism: Lepidothrix coronata; assembly: GCF_001604755.1. Taxonomy (NCBI): domain Eukaryota; kingdom Metazoa; phylum Chordata; class Aves; order Passeriformes; family Pipridae; genus Lepidothrix; species Lepidothrix coronata. Next base: position 2,016,784 of record NW_016690235.1, on the reverse strand, counting down.
AGAGCCTTTTGTATATGTGGCAGCTGGTGACAAATACTTGTGTACAAGTACAGTCCTCCAAATTACTTCTGCTGCATCTTGCAGTCATACGGTCAGTTACTTTGGGGTGAGACACAGAATCATAGAATGGTTTGAGTTGAAAGGTACTCTAAAAATATCTATCTCTAATGCACTTTGCCATGAGCAGGGACACCTTCCACTAGACGAGGTTGGTCAAAGACCCATCCAGCCTGACTGTAAACATTTGCAGGGATGGGGCATCCACAGCCTCTCTGGACAGCCTTTGCCAGTGCCTCACCACTGTCACAGTAAAGAATTTCTCCCTAATATCTAGTCTAAACCTACTCTGTTACAGTTTGAAGCCATTTCCCCTTGTCCTGTTGCTACAGGACCTTGTAAAAGTCCCTCTCCATGTTTCTTGCAGGCTCTCTTTAGGTACTGGAAGGCCACAGTAAGGTCACCTGGAAGCCTTCTCTTCTCCGGGCTGAACAGCCCCCATTCTCTCAGCCTTTACTTGTAGGAGAGGTGCTCCATCCCTCTGATAACCTTGGTGGCCTCCTCTGGACTTGCTCCAACAGGTCGATGTCCTTCCTGTGGTGTTGACTGAGGACCCCAGAGCTACATTCAGCACTCAAAGTGGGGTCTCACCAGAGTGGAGTAGAAGAGCAGAATCCCCTCACTTGACCTGCTGGCTATGATTCTTTTGATGGAGCCAAGAACACACTTCCTGAGCTGCAAGTGCACATTGCTGGATCATATCCAGCCTTATCCACCAGCACCCCCAAGTCCTTCTTGGCAGGGCTGCTTTTGATCTGTTTATCCTCCAGCCTGTATTGATACTCGGTGTTGCCCTGACCCCACCGCAGCACCTTGCACTTGGCCTTGCTGAACCTGATATTACCATGGGCTCAGTTTTCCAGCTTGACGAGGTCCTTCTCGATGACATCCCATCCTTCAAGTGTGGCAGCTGCACCACTTAGCTTGATGTCATCTGCAAGCTTTATGAGGGTGCCCTTGATCCCTTTGTCTGTGTTATTGATGAAGACATTGAATGAGACTGGTTCGGGTATGGACCCCTGAAGGACACCACTTGTCACTGATGTCCATCGAGACTGAGCCATTTACCAGTATCCTCTGGATGCAACTATCCAACCACTTTCTTCTCCATTTAACAGTCCACCCATCAGTTATCTCCACTTTAGAGATCAGGATGTTGTGGGGTGCAAAGCCTGTGTCAAAGGCTTTACAGAAGTCCATATAGATGATGGACATCTGTAGCCCTTCCCTTGTCCACTGATGCAGTGACTACATCATAAAAGGCCTCTTGGTTGGTCAGGCAGGAATTGTGCTTGGTGAAGCTGTGCTGGCCGTCTCCAGTTACTTTGTCATTCTCCCTGTGTCTTAGCATAGCTTCTAGGAAGATCTGTTCTGTGTTCTTCTAAGGCATAGAGCAGTTCTTGGAGTGGTGATCACTCCCTTATTCTGATGTCTAAAAGTAAAAGATTCAAATTTGGATGTTTTCAGAGTTCAAGGGAGGGAAGAACTGAGAACCAGGAATTGTCAGTTTAGTCAAATAAAAACATTTAGAAACCTAATTCCAACCTGTGGTGACAGAATTTTGACATAGATGTTGACAAGGAAAAGTATGTTTTTCATTCCAGCACATTTACGTATCCTCTAAGTATCTCTTTAAAGTACTAATCTTGATTTCTGTTGTTGCTTATGAGAATTATACTCAGGATACAGTTAATACCCACCTTTCTGAAAACAGTCAGATACTACCACCTTAAAAGCTGCATTTCATGTTGTTTCAGTAACCAGCTGTAAGTTTATAGAAATTATTACCCTTGCAACAGGCCAATTCTGCTTGGTAACTTCTATAATAGAAAGGCTGTAATGCCCCTAAATACAGGGAGTGGCAGAAGATGGAAACTTAAGCTTTGAGTGTTGATGTCATTGAGTGAGCTTCTAAAGATACACTTGATATATCTGCAAGTTTTTAAAGTATTGCTTTGACTAACACTTAACATCCTTCTGTATTGATGGGGAGGGGTTTTTTGCGTGTATAGGCATTATATGGCCTTGGCAGTACCGTTTCTGCATGGTGATAGGTCTTATATTGCTGTCTGGACTCTCTTACTGTATAGTAAAGTAGGAGGTTTGATGCTTCTTGTTTTCTGTGTTTTTCAGCAGGTAATTGCTGCCATGGAAACACAGCTGTCTAACGGACCAACTTGTAATAACACAGCCCATGGTTCAACCACCATAAACAATTGCTCGTCACCAGTTGATTCTGGGAACACAGAAGACAGCAAGACCAATTTAATAGTCAACTACCTTCCACAAAACATGACACAAGAGGAACTGAAGAGCCTGTTTGGCAGCATTGGGGAAATAGAATCCTGCAAGCTTGTCAGGGACAAAATAACAGGTATGTTGGTTTTGGAGTTTTCAGAATCTTTTCATTTTTCCAGGCAGTGAATTGTCAAATGGTGTTTTACAATTCTCTTAACTCATGGAATAAAGGCAGAAAAAACCAATGCTGATATTGCTAGTCAGAAGAACTTAAGATTAATCTTTTAATCATATACACCAAAATTAAGAGGATGTATTTGCATTTCATCCAGGTTTGTGTAAGTGCTATAAATGCTAACAGGACATTTGAAGCTGAGCTTTTGAGCCTTTGGAAAGATGACTCAGATGTGGAAAAGCAGATTTTTATCCAAGGTTTCCTTGAGTTTTAATTCAACCTCATTGGAGTTAGATTTTAGCCCTAGTTGATGCAAAGCTTCCTTTTTCAGGGATGCAGGTAATTGTACCTGAAACTTGTACCTTGGAGAAAGGGCAGATTACCTTACTTGGTAGGTAAAGGTGATTTTGCATTGCAGCACTTCAACAATTTCTTTAGAATGTGCAGTTGAATCAATATATGCTCTTTGACTTCCTTCTAATTGAATTGTCTCTGACTTCTGTGCTGTTGGATGAAGGTGGCTTTGCCTCCCCTTTGGCTCTCTATGACCAGTGCTTCTTACTGATTTGTTCTTAAGATGTTAGGTAGTGAAATGCGTAAATCTCTAAAATATCTTGCTTCAGCGTGGTAGTCTGGGATACTGAAATTGCTGCTTTTTAGTCCTTCTGGGTTGACAAAGCCTCAAACTAATCTCTGCTCTTCAGTGTGAAGAATACTGAATGTTTTAGGGAATGCCAAAGAAACTAGGCTGGGCTGATGCTACAACCTTCTGCCTTCAGGTGGGGGCTGGTTGATGCAGAAAACAAGCCTGTTTTCTTTATAGGTCATGACTTCAGTGCTTTTAAGCAAAAGGTCCTTTACTTATTTCCTGACCTTTTGTTCTGGGAGTGGAAGGTTGTAACAGATACTTCATCAGCTGCTGGGATGGCTCAAAGTGTTTGTCTTGCAGATCTCAGTTCACATATTTAGCATTCCTTATTAAACTTGCTTAAGAATGAAGTGCTTCTCCCAATTAAGAGGCTGTTGCAGGCCCAAAGAACTGAGTCTCAAGGTCTTAATGATCAATGGCCAAATTGCCATTTTTATGGCATAAGCCATATATTACGGTTTCGATGTTTTGTATGCTAGAAGTGCACATTGCTGGTGCATAATTTCAAAGGAGTCCTTATCGGGGAATGGAGCAAGACTTAATTGTAGACCTCTTGTTTTAAGGTGGGATATTTTCTATATAGCATGAAGTGATGCCTAAGAAGGATCCTGAATTCACAGGAAAACTTTGTGGAAATGACATTCTCAGTAGCTGAGAACTCCAGAATTGGAACTATTGGAGATAGAGCTGGCTTTATTACTTTACCAGAAAGCAGCTCCTCAGCTTTGAGCCATAATTTTAGCTGCCAGGAAAAATACTGCATCAGTCTTGTTCCAAAAGGCTTTAATATTATAAGTGAGATTAAGAAATGTGGTGTCTTGCCTTATAACTGCATTGGGAGCAATACTTCTGATTTAAGTAGCCTGGAGCAAGATTACCTTTTGTTTGTGGATGCTGAGGAGAAAACTTTATAGCTTCAGTCCTGTTCTTACTCATTTTCAGGTTTTCTACAGAGTTCTTAAAAAGCAAATTTTTTTTTCCTTCTAAATTCAGAACAGGGGTTGTAACCAGGTTTCTGTGAAGAAAAAGATTTTGCAGGAATTTCAGAATTTTATTGGTTTGATTCCTGTATTAAAGCAGAAGTTTTTTTCCTCCTTAAATTAACTGCCATGAGTGCTAGATACTTTTTGAGTACCTTTAAATGATGAGAAATTTAGGGACACATAGAAGTTGATATACATTTTTATGCTGGCAGCATCACCAAGGTCTGGTATGGCTTGTCTCTACCACTCCAGGCCTACTAGTGTGCAGACAGAGTGGAGTTTGCTGGTGGCAGCACACAGCAACCAATCCAGTCTTGGCCTTGGTGTAGACCATCCTGCAAGCTTGTTTTCAGAGACTGTTTCACTTTCTGGAGACTGTCACTGGTGAGCAGGGCCAACAATAGGGAAGAAGAAAGCACAGCCCACTGATCACTGGGGCAGAGATCAACTTGTTTACCCAAAAGGGCATCTAGTGGGACCATGTGGAGCTGTGATCTCTGCAGCTATGCCCAGTTAGCAGCCACAGTCCTGTCCTGAGAGTCAGTTACTCCTGTCATGCTTAACTGGATCACCAATGCTATGTGGTGAAATTTAGAGGAGTCAAGGCCAGTTACTTCATCTCATTAGAGCATGCTGTGAATTTAAACCAAACTTTTTCCCATCCTGTTATTGAATACTCACTCTGTGGTTACATCTGCAACACTGGAGTGCATTTAAGACTGCATTATCATAGAATCACAGAATGTTTTGGATTGGAAGGGACCTTAATGAGCACCTGATTGCTACCCCCTGCCATGGGTAGGGGCAGCTCTCACTAGAGATGGAAGTGCCCCAGTTACTTAAAGCTGTCTGCACACTTTAGGATTGAGCTGAGTTGAACTTGAAGCCCTTCCTGCATCTGGAAAACCTAGTTGAGGCAAAGGAGGCACCCTGGAGTTCACTTACTAATTTCATGTGAGGAGTCTGAAGTCCTGCTTATAAAAGGCAATTCCAGTAGTTTCAGTAATGCTTTTTCCATGGAGTACAATTTGTTAGAACATCTTAGTTGTGTCAACCAATGGTTATAGTTCCTTTCAGTGTACTGCCAACATAAAGTCTGTGTCCCTTATTGATTTTTAGCTAAGGGTTTACTTGTGAAGGGGGTAGGGGAGAAAAAGTTGACCTCAGAAAGTTCCTGCTGGTCATCTCGAAGCATGCCCCTCATGGGCACAACTTGCTGTTGGGGCAACACTAGCAGCTGAGGTGGAGTTTACTTTCTCTATTAAAAGAAAACACTGAAAGTGCTATCATTAAGAATTAAAATAGCTGTTTTGTTGTTTTACTGAAGGTAAATGAAACATTGATATTAGTGAAGATTTTAAAGGGTGCTAAACAAGAGTCTCTTCACTTGATAATCCCACTGGCAACATAAATGATAAGTGGGTCATGAATGTCACTTATCTTCACTTGCTAACCAGAGAAACTGTTTGGAATGAGTCATTGTGCCTAGATATTTTAGATACATTAACCCTTACGTGCTTTTGACTAATATAGGTGTATGTAAATACAAATTACAAAACTCCCAAATGAACTAATTATAGTTGTACAATAGATGGGAGACCCTGCTCTCGAAAAAACATCATAACTGAATTCTAATCACTAATAACTAATAACTAATTCTAATCACAGCCACTCTAGATAGCTGTTTAATTCAGTTTAAATGCTTCTACATATTTAAAGGCAGCAGAGACAACAGTTATCATGTAATGATAACACTTTACATAATCTAATGTTAAGCATGCATGTATAATTATAAAAAATAAGCTAAAAAGACTCTAAAATTAGTTGGGGAAGAGGGTAAAGTTAGTTGAAATTCAGTTACCTGAACTGCCCTTGTGCAAGCACCTGAAAGCACAAGCTTTCCATTAGCATGAGACAGATGGATTTAGTAGCTTTTGACAAAATACGAGACAGTAATAATTACCACTTAATAGTTACCTTAGTATGACAAACTGCATTTTGTAGGCCTACTTTTCTGAAACTTGAATATAGGTAAAAATGTGATGAATGTGGTATCCTTATAAAAGAACACGGAGTGGTTTTTTTGGCTCCCACTGCCTTTAGTGCATGTTCAGTTGTACATGTGGAAGATAAATGCATAATTTTCACATTGTGGAATAATCTCCATGTTTTCAGGTATTTGCTTCTTTGTCATTCACCCGGTAGTGTTTGTGGAGTTGTTAGCTAAACTGAAACTTGTGGAATTCAGACTCTAATTTCAGAAAGCAGCTGGTGACTTAAATTTGGGGAAGTGTCTTAGTTTTCTTGGCTTAGAACAGAATTCCTGTACTGTTCTCAAAATAATCATATGCTCATAAAATTCGTAACTTATTTGATCTAAAAGAGAACCTTTTTATTAATAGGTTTGGTTTTCTTTTCTCTTTGTGTTTGAACTAGTAATAATGCTTATATGTGTATTTCATTTGCAGTTCAGCATGCTGGCTCATTCTATCTAGAAAATGAGGCAGGATGTATTTAGAGACCTAGCCAAGAACAGTGTAGCACATCTGTAGACTTGTGTGGTCCTGAAGCTGTGGTACTAGACTGTGCCATTTAGTGTGAGGAGACAGGTACTCCATACCTGAAGGCTTCTTTTTGTATCACTTCCTGCTGCCAAAATTTCAACCATCTCTGACTGAAGATAAGAGTAAATCTACTTCAGGACATTCTTGTTGATCACTGTCATGTGGGCATTTCTTTCAAACTTGATCCAGCTGCCTTACTGTGAAGCCTACATGTTGGTGGAAAGCCTGATCCTCTTACACATCTTCTCCCAAAATATCTGTGCTCCTGCTTGGACTGTGACTGGCAACTATCTCTCATGTGGTAGGGTTTCTTAATGGTCGACATTACAGCCTCACAGAGTACAATTCTTCAGATCTTACTATGTGACCCTTAAAAAATTTCATAGACTTTTACAGTCTAGAGTATTGTAGTCTAGTCTCCAGTACACTGTGAGGGACAGTTGTGTAGAGGAAGGGTCATGTTTCTGTGTCCTGTCCTGTCAGCTGTAGTCTTATGGAAACAGGTGTACCTTATTTAATTTTGCAGATTTCTTCTTATCGTCTGAAAATTATTTTTCAGATCCTTTGAAGTGTTGTTTCATACCTGTTCTGCATATAATGCAGATATAAAATGCAACACACAATTGAAGAGGTGTCTAGAACTGTAGTTTAAAAAACTGCCTGGAAGTTGAGCACTTTCAGAAGATTGTACTTATGTTTGCAACTGAAGTTTGTACGGAGAGCTTCAGTTGTTAACATGGAAATTTCTCTTGCATATTCTGTTTTCATTGAAGTAGCACGGTAATAAATGCAAAGGATTCTGGGTTGGTCACAGAAATAGAAAAAAAAACAACGTATGGAGTTGGACATGATGTCATCAAAGCGCCCTTATGTTGTTCACCATGGGATCATTGGTCGTAATTTAATGTATGCCATGTATATGCATATAGTCAGTGCAGTGTTAGGAGACTGTGTTGTAGTATCTGTGCTGTCAAATACTTGGTTATGGAGCACTCTCCTGCAATGCAGAGAAACTGAGGAAACACTTGAGACAGTACTGAATTACAGCTGAGACCATGAGTGGGAAAAGGATTTTTCTTTCTGTAGGTTAGGTGCACTGTTTCAGCAGAGCATGGGTGAAACACTGATGGTTCTTATGCTTACTGTGACTTTTACAGCAATCTCTTGGTAGTCAAGGGAAAGCTGTTTGTGTCCTGAGTGGAAGCAATATGAAGTGTGTTGTTTGACTGGCTGCTTGAATCTAGAATATATGAAACTTATTAACCTGTGTAATGTTCTCTACCTGTATCATACCAGTGTAAATTTTAGTGTCTGGCAAGAGCAGAGCTTTTGGAAACCTATGGTAGGCTGGCAGTTTCTTTCAAGTCTCTTGTCACTGTTACTTTGAGCAGTGTTAGCTTTCTCTTGAACCCTAAATATTTTACTTACCTTAATGCAAGACTAGTTCTAGGGTATTTAAACTAGCCTTTCAGGAATATGGGCAAAAAGTATGGTCATATACTTATGCCTTAAACTGAGACTTTTAATCTGAGACTTGTTGCTGCCTTAATGTAGGAGACAAACTTGGCAGGTCATTTTCCTTTTTCTTGATGTCCCAGAGGAAGCTAGAGGAGAAAAAAACCCACGACATCTGTGAAGCGGCTTAGTCTTCTAAGTTACTTTATTTGGAATGTAGAAAGTTTTAAGCAGTCCCATGACAAGGAAAGAAAAAAGAAAATTTTGAGGATGGTAGGGCAGTGAGTAGCTGGAATTTCAGGTATTTGCCTATATAGTTCAAGTGCCTAATACAGGGAGGACCGCATGAATGAACAGAGTGCTGCAACTTTTGTCACTTGGCAAAAGAGCTTTGCTAGTCTTGTGAAACACCCCAGCAGTTACTCCAGTGTGTTTGATATTTTCAGTCCTCTAGCACTCTAATCCATCAGATGTTTTTGCAAGGTTTTGAATGCACTTGGACGGGAGAGTAGAGTAATTTGGCAGTTAAAGGAGGAACTGGTTGAAGCTGCCTGCACTTTTTGGTGTGCTGAGTCTGTGAGATGCAGGGGTACTTGCTAGCTGCTGCTAAGTGGTGTGTTCTGAGATAAGGAATGAGTTTTGTCAGCCTGACAGTAGGACAGGGATGTGGACAAAAAGTGTTGCTTGGCAAACTGTGTCTTACCAGCAGAATGCCTTGTGCAGAACTGGACTAAAATCAACAATAAAACCAAGTGGCATTGGAGGCAAACTTGTATTTATATATAGTGACTGTTTGATCTCTTCTCTGGAGTGACTTCCTTTAGGACCTTGAAGCATAACTTTTTGGGGGGGGCATAAAAGAGTTGTTCTTAACATCACCTTCTTAATTTTCGAGATAGTACATGTTTAGATAGTACATGTTTTCAACTCTGCAGATGTTAAAATGCAGTCTCTGATGTGGCCTAGGGACTTGGTGTGCTGTAGCACAAAGTTAATAAATAATTTTGAATTTTGTGTGCTTGTTGGAGAAAAGTGCAGGAAGAGTGTTGGTCTACTTAACCATTTTGGGTGGTTAAAGTACTGTCCTATTTGGACTGCAGGAACAGTCCTGAAGGAGTTAGGTTTCAAACAAGCCTTATGTGCGGATCCAGAGCCCTGGATCTCCCTATTAAGGGAGATTGGAATTAAATGTTCTGTAAGATCCCTTCCAACCCTGGCCATTCCGTAATTCTGTGAAGATTCCATGAGACTGTATCCTGTAGTTACTTTTCTCTGATTCTGCATATTACTACTTAATGTTATTGAAAAGGATTTAGCAGCATTTACTGTGCCTTTTCATAGCAAACTGCGTGATTTATTGCACTTTGCATGTCTCCTGGAAATGACTCATATAAACAGGTGAGAATTAAGAAAGTTGTTTCATCTTGTGTTATGCAATGTAGAACCTGATTGTCTTTGCACTTACACATGCTTTTCACTGTTCCACAGGCACAACACTGTTTTGACCTGTCAGAAGTTTATAGGCTTTGTTTTTACAAGTAAAAAAAGGTAGAAAAGTCCTGTTTGACTAAACCTACATGCTCGCTTCCAGGGATTCATTCTTACTGCCAACATCGCGGATGCAAGTTATTTGTAAAAAGATTCTTTATACGTATATTAAGCTGAGTTAATGGGCTGATCTCAAGGTACAGCATAAGCAGGGACTTAATGGTTTAAAAATGGAACTCTTTTTCTATGACTGAATACAGTTAGGGACCTTTCTGAATGTAGTGAATCAGAACATCTTCATTAAATCACTCTACACCAAGCACTGTGCTTTTTAATGGGGATTATTGTGATACACATTCTCTTGCACTTTTCTGCAAACAGATTCACTCTTGTCAGTGGTTATGATAACTTCCAAGAAGCCCATGAAAACCTTGGGTCTTGAAAACTGGCATTAATCCTATAGTGATGGGGAGTAGCTTGTGTGTTTTCAGCAAAGGTAGTGCTCTTTACTTCCACACTGGGAATCACCTGGCTGCCTGTCTGGCATATTTTATCACTGCTCACTCTTTCATATGTTTTTGTAGGTATGTATTACTGTTATGTCATAGTGATTTTAGGCCAACTGTTTGAAAAAAATTTTAATTCTAGTGGAAGCTAGTGTGTGTTAGAGACTTCCAGTGATCTGAAGTTTTTACAGTGTAAGTGCCTTTCAGGGTAACTGTGCTCTGAGATTAGAGCAACGTATTGATAATAATGAAGGCATGATTCAGTGAAGTCTACCTTGATTTGGGTACACCTGCACACCCTGAAGCCCTTTCACTCCAAAGATGTCATGTGAAGTATAAGGACTGGATAGAAAGTAGATACTTCCTTTCAGCCTGCACAGGCTGAGTGGTAAGTGGTAAGACTTCAAGGTGCAGATGATTTTAATGGGTTCATGGTTGATCCATTATGTGTTGATGGAGCCAGTATATTGAGTTACAGAAGCAAGACCTTAACACACATACAAGGAACTTTCTTTAGCTTCATTTTATTTTAGCTATACTTTTAGCTATATTTTATTTTCTATAAAATATATGTATATCTGCATCTTATTTTCTTTTACCACGGTACACTTCAGCTGTCTCTTACAATGAAAACTTGCCAGATACCCATTATGGTTTTCTATACTATTATCTATGGAATTTTTGTCTTCCTGGAGTATACCAAGTCAGAGTAGAAGTAGCTAGAAGGCTGTAGAATGCAACAGAAGGAAGCAGAACGTGCAAACTTCTGTTTTTAGTGACCTGATGCTTTAATCCACAATAAAGAGAAAATATCTGATAGGACTTAGATCCTGCATTTCGTTTTATGCCTTTAGCAGTTTCTGTAAATGTACAGCAGTTATCAATGGCACAGCCATGTTAGCTTCAAGATTTCTACATTATTGACCAGCTGTTTCAGTTACTGTGTAGCTACCTTTTTCTTTCTTATTTGAGACATTTGGTAGAACTGAATAAAACAGAAAGATATTTGTAATCTGAATTCTTTCCTGTCTTTTGACTTTTTGGAGCTATTGAAGGTAAAAGTTGCTAGCTTTCTCCTGGTCTTTCTGGTACCTGTGGCTTCATGCAGGTTAAGCCAAAGCCCTTTTTGAAATGCACTTGTAGCCTAATAATGCTGCACAATGGTAATGAAGTTTTGCATCTATAGCAAGATGCAGTGATTATCCCACTTCCCCCCTCCTCCCCACCCCGTTTTAAAATTAAAAAAAAAAATAAAAAATGCCTTACCGAAAAATTTTGCTGTGTTTGTGTAAGAATTAGCTTGTGGAGACATACTTGAGTTTCAAGTAATGAAAACTTCGGCTTTTCTCAGCATATTCTTTTCTTATATGTATTTACCAATTGCAAGGAGAAATGTTTTTTTCTTGCTACTCAGTCTTGCAGATTAGTAGTTGTTCTTGTTTGTTAATTAGAGCTGTTAAAACTGAAAGGATAGTCCTTTCGGACATACGTGGGAGGACTGACTTTTTGAGTTGACAGTTAAGACTTATGTGAGGGAAAGAAAGGATGTTTTGAGTACAATTTATCACTTTGTTACTGTTTTTCAATCATCACTAAGGACCAGAAAAAAAAAAAAAACACCATACAAAGCAATACTGGAAGTTAGCTTCTGAAAAATGTTCCCTAGAAGGGGGAAATATTTTTCAAACTTGGGATCATAGCATGTTTCAGGAAATCTTTCAAAGCTCTGAGATTAAGTAGCAAATAGAGTCTGAAAGAAACAAAACAACTCCTGCAAAATAGTATATGTTACTGTGAAGTTTGGGAGAAGAATTTATGTTGAAGTATGTTCTGGTTTCAGCTGGGAAAGAATTCATTTTTCTCACTGGGTGTTACAGTGCTGTGTTTTGGAATCAGTATGAGAATAATGTTGATAGCATACTGATGTTTTCGCTTTTGCAGAGCAGCGCTTACCCTGAGTCAAGGACTGTTCAGTCTCTTGCTCTGCCAGTGAGCAGGTGTTGGGAGCATAGCCGGGATAGGGGACCTGAACCAGCCAAAGGGATATTCCACACCATAGAACCTCATGTGCAGAATATAAATTGGAGGAGCTACCTGGAGTGGGGGCTGATCACATTTAGGGGACAGGATTTGGCATCAGCCAGCAGGTGATGAGCAGTTGTGTTATCCATCACTTATTTTTCTCGGGGTTTATCTCCTTTTTCCTTTAGTGCCGTTAATATTTGTATTATATTTTACTTTGTTTCAGTTATTAAACTGTTCTTCACTTGCAAGTTGTTTTTTTTTTATTCTCCTCCCCATGTCAGGCTGAGTGGCTGCTTATTGTTTAGTTGCCAGCTGGGTTTAAACCACAACAAGGTTTTATGCCAGTTTTATACTTGGATGAACAAATTACTTCAGGTTTTGAAACACCCCAGCAGTAGAACAAAGTGCTTTATGTCCACTTGCCTATTTAAGGTGACTGGGTGTTACAGTAGGGCAGAATATTTAACACTGCTGGCTGTATTCCTGACAGTTGACTGTAAAAGACAAAACTCTAGGTGCCTAAAACATGTTACTACTAAATGTGGTAAAAATTAAAGGGTAAAGCTAGCTTTATATCTGACCCTTTGAAAGTCATTCTATAGATCCCTCTCCTGAAATACTTTGGCACCATATTAAAAACAGCATCCTGCAGTCCTCTGAAGAATCCTTGGGGTTCTCCTTCAAGAAGAACAAGGACTGATTTGATGAAAACAATCAAGAGATCCAGGAATTGTTGAGGAAGAAGAGATCCACTCACCAAGCACACCTTACTCTGCCATCCTGTCACATAAGAAAAGCAGCCCTTTGTCTTGCATGCAGCAAGCTCCAACAGAAACTCCATGAAGTGGTGGATCAATCTAGCTGAAAAAACACAATTATGCGCAGACACGGGCGACCACAGAGGATTCTATGAGGCCCTGAAAACAGCATACGGGCCTACATACCAAGTCCAAAGCCCTCTACTCAGCGCTGATGGTCAAACGCTTCTGACAGATGAAACCTCCATTCTGTATTGATGGTCTGAGCACTTTCAGACTCTCTTCAGTACTAACTGTGTAGTCCAAGACTCGGCAATTCAGTCCATTGCACAGAAACTGCTGAAGAATGAATCAGGTATTGCCCCCACTTTGGGAGAAACTCTTAAGGCCATACAGCAGGTGAAAACTGGCAAGGCAGCTGGGGTTGATGGAATTCCACCTGAAGTCTGGAAACATGGGGGCCAAGCACTCCATGCTAAATTTCATGAGTTTGTGGTGAGCTGTTGGGAACTAGGCGAACTACCATCAGACCTTGGTGTTGCAGCCATCATCACTTCGTATAAAAAGAAAAGAGTTAAATCAGACTGCTCAAATTACCGTGGTATTACTCTGCTCTCCATTGCTGGCAAAATCCTGGCAAGAATGCTCTTGAACAGATTAATACGCGCTATAGCAGAAGGAATTCTACCTGAAAGCCAATGTGCTTTCAGAGCCGACAGGAGCACCACAGACATGGTATTTATTCTCAGATAACTGCAAGAGAAGTGTAGGGAACAGAACAAAGGTCTCTATGTAACCTTTGTTGATCTCACCAAGGCTTTCGATACTGTGAGCAGAAAAGGTCTGTGGCAGATTTTGGAACGCTTAGGTTGTCCCCCCAAGTTCCTTAAAATGATCATCTCACTCCATGAGGATCGGCACAGCCAAGTCAGATATGGCAACACACTTTCTGAGCCCTTTGTAATAACTAATGGTGTGAAACAAGGCTGTGTTCTTACACCAACCCTATTCAGTGTTTTTCGGCATGATGCTCCAAAGGGCCACGGCAGACCTCGATGATCAGGACGGTATCTACATTCGATACCTTACTGATGGAAGCCTTTTCAACCTAAGGCAACTGGAGGCCCACACTAAGACCTTAAACCATCTTGTCCAGGAGCTGCTTTATGCTGATGACACCACCCTTGTTGCCCACACAGAAGCAGCTTTTCAGCGTTTAACATCCTGCTTTGCAGAGGCTGCTGAGCTCTTAGGGCTGGAAGTCAGCTTAAAGAAGACAGAAGTTCTCTATCAACCTGCACCTCAGGAAGTCTTCCATCATCCCCATATCACCACTGGCAAATCAGAGCTCAAATCAGTCCAGCAGTTTAATTCCCTAGGCAGCCTCATCTCCTCTGATGGTAAGATTGACAGAGAGATAGACAACAGGTTAGCAAAGGCATATAGTGCTTTCGGAAAGCTTCATAAAAGACTTTGGTGAAATAAGCACTTGAAGAAAAGTACAAAGATCAGTGTTTACAGAGCCATTGTGCTGTCCGCTCTTTTAAATGGATCTGAATCATGGGTCATCTACCGCCCCACCTGCGACTCTTAGAACGCTTCCATCCTGAAAATCCACTGGTCAGATTGTGTGACCAATCCATCTGTTCTAGAACAGGCAGCAGTTATGAGTATTAAGACCATGTTGCTGAGAACACAGCTGCGTTGGGCAGGGCATGTCTCCAGGATGAAGGACCACCGCCTCCCTAAGATCCTGCTCTATGGTGAACTTCCCACTGGCTACCAGAAGAAAGGAGCCCCAAAGAGCAGATACAAGGACTCCCTGAAACAACATCTCAGCCTTGGCCATATCGATCTTCATCATTGGTCTACTCTGGCCTCTGATTGGGAGGTGGAGACACACCATCTATAATGCTGCTGCTTCTTTTGAGAATGTACACAGGATCACTCTTGAGGAGAAAAGACGATGCAGAAAGAATCGTGTCTTGCAGAATATTTCACCTAAGGAGTCTTTCTGCTCTGCCTTTTGCAACCGGTCGTGCCTGGCTCGTATTGGCCTTTTTAGCCACCAGCGCGCTTGTAACAAATGTGGGTAGAGCCCTTCTGAAATCTTCATTTGCAAAGCCTAACCATGAAAAAAAAAAATTAAAAAACCTAGCTTTAAAAAAAAGTACTTGATTTGGCAATTTTCGTGGTATTTTTTCACCTTGTAGTGGTAAGGAGCTTCTACTTGTAATATGACAAGTTAGTTTTTAAGAAAGCATGCATATCCAGGTCAATTATTAATACAAGAGGCAGTAACGGGCAAGATTGTCAGTGTTCAGCCTCCTGTAGTGTCCATAAGCAAATGGTGTTTCTTCTGCTTGTGCAACAGCATGCCCCTTTTCATGCAACTCTTACTTTCAACTCTGCTTTTTTGAGTTGAGAATTTCCTATTTGGACATGGTATATCTCTGTTTGTAACCTTCAGTTAATGTCTCTCCTGGCTTACTCTTTTTGTGGAAAAAGCCATTACCTGGTATCATTAATTATCTATTCTGTATGACCTGCAGACCTCGAAGTAATGTTTAAGAATTCCAGACAAGATGCAGGATTATCTGTGTACTTTGGTAATGTAATCGATTGCTTCCAAAAGTTAGCCTGCTCAGCCCTTGCATTGGGTATTTGATAGCTCTGACGGGAAATGGCAGCCAAGGACTCCCTCGTGTGGTGGGTGTCCCAAGCTTCCAAAGGCATCGTGCTGCATTGTCAAAAGGCGACTGCTCTGGTTCATGCGACCAGAGAGTGAGTGTTGAAATAATGCGAGTGGCTGACTGCGGGAAGAAATGCAGCAGTGGAAACTCTTCCAGTATGAAGTTGCTGGGTTTTTTTAACACTGGTTGATTGTCTGATAATACCGTTGCACACCAATGTAGAAGTATTGGGGGGGGGAAAAATGTACCAGCTGTGTACTCAAGCACAGATAAAGTTCTACAGCACTGGCTCTGGATTTTGTCAGGAAGGACAAGCTTCTTAGTCATGCATGTAGGAAAATTATCTTCAGCAGTAGCTATTTAGAGAGGGAAATCATGAGAACACATATTTTAGTAGCCAGCTGGATGGCAGGAGACACCAGCAGCAGGTGTAATATTGGCCAGAAATTTCTGGCATCAAACTTGATGCTTCTGCCCAAAAATCATTCAGAGAAGATCTAGAATACCAAGATGCTTTAATCAGTCATGAAAAAACTACCATGCTAATCAGCTGCTCTCCAATCATGGTGTTATGCAGAAAGCAATATCCATTCTTTTCAGGAGCTGTAAAATATTGCAGGACTACTGAAAATGCGACACTTAAATTCACTGTGCTTCTATAAGGGATTTTGCCTACTCTTGAAAGGACTTATTTAACAATTGTTATGTTAAACATTATATTTGTCTGCCTTTCAAGCCTTGAGCACTTTCAGGCAAACTCAATAGTTCAGGTAACTGAACTCTCTTAGAAACAGAATGGTTTGGGTTGGAAGGGACCTTGAAGATCATCTAGTTCCAATCCCCCTTCCATAGGCAAGGAAACCTTCCACTAGACCAGGTTATTAAAAGCCCCATCCAGACTGGCCTTGAACATCCCCAGGAATGGGGCAGCCTGTTCCAGCACTTCACCACCCTCACAGTAAAGAATTTCTTCCTTTCACCTGATGTAACCCCAGCCTCTTTCAGTTTAAAGGTGTTTCCTTGTCCTGTCACTACATACCCTTGTAAAACGTCACTCTCTAGCCTTGTTTTAGGCTCCCTTTAGGTACTTGAAGGTGCCATAAGGTCTCCCAAGAGTCTTCTCTTCTCCAGGTGAACAAACTCATCTCTTTCAGCCTGTCCTCATAGGAGAGGTGCTGCAGAATCACCTCCCTTGCCCTGCTCTTCATGCTTCTTTTGATGCAGCTCAGGATACCATTAGCTTTCTGGGCTGCACCTGCACACTGCTGGGTCATGTCCAGCCTCACTTCCACCAGCACCCCCACATCCTTCTTGGCAGGACTTAATCCATTCTTTGTGCAGCCTGTACTTGTCCTTGGGACTGCACCTTTTGAGCCTGTCCAGATCCCTCTGGATGGCATCCCTTGCCTCCAGCATGTTGCTGGTATCACAGAGCTTGGTGTTCTCGGCAGACTTGCTGAGGATGCCACTTCTTCCACCAGTTCCCTTAGGACCCTTGGGTGTATCCTACTAAGTCCCATGGACTTGTGCACCTTGAGGTTCCTTAGATGGTCTTGAACTTGCTTTCCTACAGTGGGTGATTCTTCATTCTCCTAGTCCCTGCCTTTGCCTTCTGCCAGATGGGTAGTGTGGCTGAAGCACTTGCCAGTGAAGGCTGGGGCAAAATAATTTCCAATACCTCAGACTTTCCCATATCCCTGATAACCAGGTCTTCAGTTCCAGAGAGGACCCTCATTTTCCCTAGGCTTCTTTTTGTTAGCAGTATACCTGTAGAAGCTTTTCTTGTTCTCCTTGACATCCCTGGCCAGATTTAATTCTTTCCAGGTTTTAACTTTTACAGAATCGTAGAATTTGGCTGCTTGGACAATATTCTGTGTTCCTCCTAGGCAACCTGTTCTTGCTTTGACCCTCTGCAGGCTTCCTTTTTCTGTTCAAGTTTGCTCCTTGTTCATCCATACATGACTCCTGACATTTTTGCCTGACTTCCTCTTTGTTGGAATGCATCACTCCTGAGCTTGAAGGACGTGATCCTTGAATACTGAGCAGGGTACTCGATTGTGCAGATCCCAGAAGAGGCCAAAATCTGTTCTCCTGTCTAGGGTAGTGAGCTTGCTGTGCGCCTTCCACTCTGCCCAAAGGATCTTGAGCTTCACTGATCTCAAACTCCACCATTTCATGGTCTCTGCAGCCCAATCTGCCCTTGAGCTTGACATTCCCCACCAGCCCCTCCTTGTTGGGAGAAAAAATCCAGCATAGCACCTCTCCTTAATGGCTCTTCTGTAATTCAGAGAAGGAAGTTATCATCAGTGCATTCTGGGAACTCCTGGATTGCTCTGTGTTGTCCCTTCCTAAGGTACTGGGTTGGTTGAAGTCCCGCAGGACAACTGGGGCTTGTGAATGCAAAGTTGCTCTGATCTGTCTGTAGAGGGCCTCATCAGCTCAGTCTTTCTGGCCTTATTATGCACCCTGCCCTGTAGCATTGAGTAAAGAGCACTTGAAGATGATGCCTTTGCTGTTTCTATCTGAAACAGTATTTTTTATTTTTCTTGGTTCTGAAGTGCCCACAGGCTTTAGGGAATATTGTTCCTGAAACTGAGTGATAGCTCATAGGTGGAAAACATAACACAAACATTTTTGCGGCAATCCAGCACTCCAGTGCCTGCTATAACATAGACTGCCGTTCTTTGGTCGATGCACAAGGGAGCAGCTACACAGACAGTCCTCTGTATCAATCTAGTTAGAGAAGTTTTCTCTTTTCGGGTGCTGTATTCCCACTTTATTTACTATCACGTGTTTCCCTGGTTTATGGGTATAGTAGTAAAAGGGAGAGGATCTCTTCAACTTTGCCATTAAAGAAGCTATTTGATTTAAAGACTCTTGTCCTTTCTGTTCCCCCCTTTTTTGTGTTTTTGACAGTGCAGCAACGGAAGAATTAAGCTGTTATGGTCTATTAAAGCTTTAATAAGCTGTGGCTGTTGTAACTGCTTCCAAAGAGAAAAATGAAGGAAATTATTGTTGGCAAGTATACTTTTTGTTGCAAGAGAAGTTATCAAGCAGGCAGATTCCCAGGGAAGTTGAGAGAACAGGCAGATGTTCAGAAAATATTTGAATTGTTGACCTGATATGGTTGGGCTAAATAGCTTGATCTGTGTAACTTTTTAACATAAAAGTAGAATCTTATTAGAGGTTTGTTGGAAGGAACAAAGTGTGCTTAGTGGGGGTGGATAATGAAGTCTGGAACGTCTTACAGGTTTTTTTTATTTTCAAACAGGGACTCAAATACATGGGAACATAGGTTCTGGAGCTCCCAGAGAAACAGAAGCTTAGACACAGTAAGAATTATTTGAAAAGAATAAACTGCTAAGACATGGTAATTGTGTATGGATTATCTAGGGAGAGTAAAGCCTTTGTCATCTTACCGTGCATCTATACCTTCAAGTGTTCATTTCTGTTTACAGGTGCTGTCCTCAGTCCTGTTGAGGCATAAATTGCTGCCTTGGATGGGTGATCACCGCTAGCAGCCCAGCCCTTAAAACTGTCTTTCAGTAGACAGCCGGTAGCAAAGAGACACCACCAGGTTTTAGAACTCACTTCATTTGAATCTAGAAAAATAATTTTGCCTCATACTGTAATCAGAATACATGATCTTTAAACTGATAATGAAGTAGAGAGGGCTTTGTATGCTGAGAACAGCAGCAGACTCTGCAAAGAACAGTGATGAGCTGTGTTCACTGTGGAAGTGGACTTCAGAGGAAATGTTTAGACTACAGTAACCAGCAGAAGAAAAACACCAGACGTGTTGCTTCATGCTCATAAACAATAGTGTCCTATTAATTGTGGTATCTAGAGCAATCTCTAGTCTTACATGACAGATTTCACTAGTTGATCTCCTAACACTGAAGTGGGGGATGCCTCAGGACACCTGGGCTGTTTTGTGCAACCAAGTGCTTTATGCATGAATGCTTTTTCGGCAGGGGACTTCTCTAGGTAGTAAGATACATCAGTATTCAGAAAGCTCCAGAACTTCATTTTTCTTTCTTTCATGTCACCAACTCTTATCTTTTATGAATAATTGGGTGGTAACAGGGCAATAGGAAAAATTACCTTGTCTCTAGATCTTATTCCTCTGAAGTTCATGAGAAGGCTTTGCATAGTCATTAACAGTGATGAAGTGAAGTCAACTGTCTTATAATTGCCTTTGAGCATTCAGTAATTCAGTGCTTCTCCTGGGTGGTGTAAATAGCTGTGCCTCATGGAAATGTACAGTGCAGTGACGCATCTTTTTTTTATCCCGCAGTCCTTCTGAGTTACCTTAAAGTAAAACTAGACTTGGCTTGGATTTTGCTAAACAATCAGTTAAGTTTCTTGATCTTTTTGTCGTTTATTCATTTGAGTCTTGTCTACAGTAATCCAACCTAAGTCTTCATCGTAATTTTTATTTCTAAAATTGAGTTCTTGCAACAGGAATGTGCTGTAAACTTCTCATTAAAAATGTTGAAGCAGTTGCTGGAAATAACCAAGGAGTCCTTTAACATAAGTTGAGTTCTAGAGTGAAATTATTATTATTCAGGAAGTTGAATTATTTTTTGTCGGGAGGAGAATACTGGTTTAGAAATTCTATTGAAATGGCTGTATTCTGCTTTAGGGAAATTGCTGCTACTTTTAAGAGCAAAACTTTGAAAATGGACAGGTGTCACTTCTATCACATCTAGTTTGCTTGACCTCTTTTTCTGTAGACAGCACTTCTTTGTGACTTTTTCTGGATATTGTATAGCAGAGGATTTTCTTTAGACTTTTACAGCTGTGTACATTATTTATAGTAAATGTTTACAAAACACGTTGGGCAGAATAAAAATAATTTATTTGTGATTCTTTTCTGATAAGTATTGTGAATTACCCTGTGCATTTTTTATCATTTTTGCTTTTTCTAGTTTGGGTGACTGTTGTAACAATAATTTAGTTAACTGTTGCATTTTTCTGCACCATATTGTCTAATATTTGTAGTGTTCCAAGCATAAAATCTGGTAGAAAGTTTACAGAAACAGCTGTAAACAGGTCTATGAAGTAGCCACAAGAACTGTCAAAGAGAATAAGCTCAACTGACAGTTGGAGCATGTAACTTCTGAAATATTGCTCGCCTGCACATGAGCACCCTTGAAGGTGGTGAATATGTTCTTCTCAACAGCACAAGTACAAATTCACAAAAAAAAAAAGAAACTCTTGTCACTCCTTTGTTTAGGATAAGCTAAGTTTAATACTGCTTGTAGATCTGTTATGGAATAAAGAGCTGATGTGCTCAAGTAGTCAGTCTCTTATCTGTGTTAAGGTTGAGTAGGCTGTAATTTTGAAGATCAGCAAAAGGCTAAACTGACTATTCAGAATACCTAAACATGTAGTAGCACTTGGAAGCACACTTGGAAACAAGTGTGTGTTGTGCAGGGGATTTCTGTCTTGGTGAGTGGAGTTTGGTGGAGAAGAGGCACAGATGAAAGAGTCCAGAGCTATTTTCTGTTATTGTTCGACTTAATTGTAGAATGTCTCCAGAACAATGGTCATTAACTAAATCCTTTATAACAGCAGGGTATGCTCGTTGTCTGCAGTGGTCTGGGTGTTTTTAATGTGAAAAGTAGATCACCTCGACAGAGGGGTAGTAGAAATAACTTCTGCACATCTTTCTTTTCAGTCTGGAATTAATGAGTTGGAACATCTTATCTGAAATAGCTTTCTCTTTTAGAATTTAACATATTTTAAGGTTGTGGTTTAAATGGGTTTCTTAGGAGATTAATAACAGCGCCTAAAATCAGCATTTCTATATTAGGATAAGACTAAAATAAGTCATGCACAAAAAGACATTCCCTCTTTTTTGGAGACACTGTTGGGAAGAGTTTCTGCAGACGGTGGGAGTGATGGAGGTGACAGGTATAGAAATTGTTCTACTGTCATCAAACTAATAAGGA
Organism: Lepidothrix coronata; assembly: GCF_001604755.1. Lineage (NCBI taxonomy): Eukaryota > Metazoa > Chordata > Aves > Passeriformes > Pipridae > Lepidothrix > Lepidothrix coronata. The sequence continues at coordinate 1,995,236 of NW_016690235.1, read as the reverse complement.
AAAAGGCATTTCCAAGACAAGAAACTTGGATATATCTAGGTAGAGGTGTAAATGAATACAGAAATGCTTCTGTATATTTCTGTATGGTTTGTTACAGGAGCCTGAAATTGTTGAGGTTGAAGGCACTTCTGAAGATCATGTAGTCTAACTTCCTGCTCAGAACAGGGTTCTCTAGAACAAGTTGCTCCGTACTTTATCCACTTCGGGTTTGGATTCTTTGTGGATGCATATATTAACCTATCTTCTGATTTCATCTGAGGAGGAGATAGAAAAGAATGGAGGCAGCTTTGGGGGTGGGGTGGTGATGGTGTCTGTGTTTCTTTGGTGCCATGGTAAGCATAATTGGTACAAAACTGGATGCCAGAGGTGATGGGCTTGTTACTAAGCCCTCTCTTGTCATAATGAATCAAGTACCAACTTCCCATCATATTTTTGCATTACATACTGTTTAATACATACTGTATAGATACCATACGAGAACTTGATACAGCATAAGTTCTTTTTTGGATATAAATTGCCATTTTGCTTTATATAATGCTGTTTATCCTTTGATATTGTTCTGTATCCAAAATAATCTTTCTAATTAGCATTTTGTGAATTAGATATGTTGGATGCTTCCCTATAGCTTTTTTTTTTTTTTTTTAAATGGTCAAGAGTATGGGAGTGTCTCTGAAAAGGTTTGTGCTAATAAAAGGGTAATATTCTTACTAAGTGGTATACTATCATTACGTTAAAATTTTATACCTAATTGCATTCTTATGCACTAAAAGTACTTTTAAAGGAGAATGCTTGTTAGGGATGGCATACTATAGGTTTTGAAGTTGTTGAGAGGACTCTTATGCTGAACTCAAGTGTTTAATAAGTGCTTAGACAGAATGCATGGTTAGAAATGGTCTGTTGTTCAGAGATTAAGAACTAATTAAAAATGCTTTATGTCCATCTGCCATCCGAATTTCCATCACTAAAACAACCTGAAAATAATGCATCTTTGACCAATATTTAATTCATAAACAGTTACTGTTACCAGTTGTTTTGAATATCGTAATAAAAGAAGCTTTTAAACTCCTTGTTACTGAGAGGCTATATGTACTGTATGAATGACAGCTGTAAAAGTGTTTGGCTTCAGATTTGGCTCAAATTCTGACACTGAAGTACATTTTAAACTCACTCATTTTTAATTCTTCCATTGAACTAAATGTAGCCATTTCTGGGTTGAACAGAGAAAGTACTACACAGTACACAGGAACAGAGAAGCTACTTAAAATCTACCAACCTTAGTGGAAAATGTTATGACCATTACAAATTTTGTATTTGTATCTGGAGCAGATACTGTTCTTCAATACAAGCAATGTTTGCTTAGTGTGTCTATGTAGCATTAAAACAGTTAGCTACCCATTGTGTGGCACTGCAGTACTAATGATGACTTTTATTCCTTCTTTTTAATCAGGACAAAGCTTGGGTTATGGTTTTGTGAACTACGTTGACACCAAGGATGCTGAAAAAGCTATCAACACTCTGAATGGATTGAGACTTCAAACTAAAACAATAAAAGTATGTAGTGTTAATATGATTTAAAGAAACAGAATTGTTTTGAATTCCTGATTTGTTTTACTTTTTCAAGTGTAACAAAAATTCTGCTAGTGTCAGTAGAATAGAATAGGACTTCATGAAGCAAATGTTAGTCCTTTCTAGTCTGCTTAGATTTGGAGAGTTAGATTACAATTCCTTTTTCTTGACATTCTGGATGTACGTTTGGCTTTTTTTAACTGTCAAATTATGTTGCATGCTTTAGGTGAAGAAATGCGATTTTGCATATTATCTGAACACTATGTGCTTCCTCCTTACCTTCTCAGAGATGGTATAAATTCCTTATTAATATTTCCTTTTTAAAGGTTGCTGGTTGTCTTGTTTCTCTGACAAATCCTTAACATTAAATGATGAAATAACTATTTCAGTTATCCATGAATTTCAGTTATCCATGAATTACTGGATTTCTAGGGCCCTAATCTCTAGGTCTCTAATGTTTGATATTCCTATCTTTTTCAGTTGTGTTGTAACTCTTCCTGCCCTTGTTTATTAAATTCAGTTTCTCTAATTTCTAGAAACAGAGTTGTTTTTCTTATCTACTGTTTTAATCCATTAATAGAAGAGTGAGGATGCTCACTCATTTTATGATCCCTAAAAGGGGATGCCACTTCTTGTTTTCTTGAAATAAAATACATTGAAAAGGTGAATTTGCAAATGCTGGCTTAAGCTTTTTTGTAAGGGTAGTGATATAAAAACCTATTACCTTTTACCTTTTTTAAAAAGAACATCCTGTGGAACGCTTTATGGAATACTGCATTGAATAATTTGTAAAGTATCTTAAACTTTCAGATCCATACCTCCAAAGCAAGTCATAGCAGTCTTAGTCTTGTACCTGGTACCAGTTGTGTTGCCTTCTGATTTCACCTGAATATTAAAACATCAGTGTGAGTATACATTAATGTTGAAGGCACTTATAGGTGTGTTGGATACCTGAACCCTGCTCTGCTAGACAGTATGCCTCCTCATACTGTGTGCTGCCCTCTGTGGCATAGTTTATGGTTCTTTGCAATGTAAACATGGTTACATCGTATATGTAGTGAAGTTTGGGCTTCATTTAATTGTGCAACTTCAGTGTGAAAATGAGTTGTATCTTATAAAAAGTAAAGTGTTTTCTGTGGATTTTTCTCTTTTGGAAGATGATGCTGCTGACAGGCTCTTTGCTCTGTTTGAGACAGTAAAAATGTATATTTCTGTGCAAGGAGTGATTTTTCTGGTTACCTGCTTGTTTGTCCATGGCTCCTTTTTTCATTTGAGTTGTCCTGGAAAGATAAGTTCTTCCCAAATGTGGAGAACTCAGAGAAGCAAGAAGGTTATGAGTCACTGACTTACACAGAGTGATAAGAATATTCAGTGCATGTTTTTGTTGGATTGGCTTTTGCTCGGGAGAGGAGAAATCCTCAGTGGCTTCCCCTCACCGTGTTCTTAGGAGAACTCTTAAAAAAAACCCAGTGAATTTATTGTGAGATTATATAAATAGGAATACCTTTCAAGGGAGGAATAAAATGTGGAGTAAAAGACTCCTGCATTAACAAGGAGGTATACTCAGGTTCTTAGTTTGAAAAGGAGCGGGCAAACAAATGGCCTGTCTTTAAACTGGCTTAGAGCTGTGCAAGGTGGTGAATAGGAGGCAGCTTTTTACCTGCACTGTTAGGGGTAGCAGAAAGACACAGGAAAATATCTGGCTTTTCTTCATGAATGCTAGGCTGCTTTAATGCTGGGCACAGTCCTTTGTGGATTGTAGCTGCCAAGGGGACACTGAAGATGACAGTGTCATCATGTGGTGCTCGTTCCTCCCTTTTAAGGTGAACTAGAGCTGAGGAGCTTCCACTGTTCTATCCTTAGCTCACTAGTGTGAGAGGGCCTGAAGTGGCAGAGCCCCTGCGTGCAGGTTTTGTTAATCAAGAATGCCAGTGAGATGCATAAATATGTGTTTGAAAGCAGAAAAAAATAGTCCGTCCAGCTAGAGGCCTGGGAGTAGACCTTTTATTTTAAGATAGCATTGCTTATCTAGTTGTGTTTTACCTAACCTAGTGCTGCTTAGAAGACAGATTTAATAGGGTTTTCCTCCTCTGAAGCTCTTTGGATTATTGGAATGTTTACATTGGTAATTATTACCTGTCAAGGGAATAGAGATTTAAGAAATAATTTATCTAAAGTATTAAATCTGTAGGTTTTCTTCCCACTACTTTGTAAATTTGCATATATTTAAAATAAAAACAGGCTTAACATGTAACATTCTGCCAACCTTGGTGCTGGAATGAAGTTTGACAAATTCTTTGGCTACAAGATGTTCTATTTTGCCATCATCACCTAGCTGACTGCCCTCCTGTAGAAAACTGTGTAATGAGAAGAGCTAGTTAGGACTTGAGTAGAAGAGTACTAAAATATCAGCTTTATGAATGCCCAAAGAAGTGCAGTACAGCATGGGAAGACTTTTGAAGTGAGGGATGTGCTGCAACTTCATTAGTGTCCTTTGAGTCAGTGTGTCCTTAAAACTTGGCATAATGTAATGCAGTTCCACTTGGTGCCCTGAACCATTACTTAGATTTACAAGAAGATTCATTTTAAAGGAATTATGCTACAATTTAGCTGGTCAACAGCTCCACCCTTAAATTTTACCAGTGGTACTGCTCTTGAAAATGCTTTTTACACTTAATGGAAAATAACAAAATACTAAAAAGAAACATGATGGTTTGATTTCTGAGTTTAGTGCAGCATGTAAAAGATTGAGAATGTTCCTGTCTTTGCCACTGATACTTGTGGAGAAAAAATTTGGTAGTATCACTTTGTAGTAATTTTTTCATTAAGTAATGTCCCTGGGTAGCAATGAAATACAATGAATTGTGTAAAAAGTCTGTTAAAATGCCAGAGGCAAGTGAGCTGTGCAGGTGAGAGAAACCCTCCTTACCTTGTTATTTCTCACCCCCATTTCCCCCAACATTAAAGAACATTGCTCTAGTGAGGGGCAAAAGGGAATTCTATGTGGAGGTTTAATTAAAACCAGTGATTTTTACTGATGTTATCAATCAGCAAAGATTGAGAGAGAGGCTATCTTGCCAGAACATGTAGTGCTCTTGACAGGGTAACTACATACTCAGGACTGTATTCTTAAGGTAAAATTTTAACTGCTCTAGCAGATCTGAGGCAGAAGAACAATTTGTCTTGAAACAAAGGTAAAGGTAGGGTTTTTTTCTTAAATTTCTGCAGGAGTTTTGTGAATTGTAGTTATGCAGGTTTTTAGCTGTGTTAACAGTTAAAGCTTTGACAGTATTTTCATTTTTATACTGCACATACACACACACACACATGCCTTTTCACCCCCAGGTAAAATTTGTTCTTCGCTGAAATTCAAATCTCCTCTGACTTTGAATGTTACTTAACCAGCTTAAACTGACTGCTTGTTTTTCCCATAGCTGAATAATACTGAGAGGAGGATTCACTTCTAAAAGCATATTGTTGTCACTTCCTGTAAACCACATTATGGCCACACGGTTGTTCATTTGTATACAGCGTGTCAGACGAAACCATAAAATGTGCTAATCTCACCTTCACCAATGACATAGTCTGTTTTCTGTTTGAGCCCCAAGGGCCATGTTGCTACTGATTGGAGTTTCTTACAAGAGTCCATCCTTGCTTTCTCTGAGGAAGAGAACCCTTGGACCAGGGCAGGTCATCATAAGGCTGCTGTGCAGGTTTGCAGACATAAAGCCTCAGTAGGTGCAGTAAAGTCCTTTCTGAGCTGCATTGGGTGTTTCTAACACAGAAATGGGCATATTCCAAGGGGCCAGCAGTACTGTATGGAGCTGAAGGAAGACTGCAAGCTTTGCTCAAAAGCCAAGCTTTAAGCAAGCAAAAAAATGCCAACAAAACTAGTGAAAAACTGCTTGTTACTGCTGAGACTGATAATGCATCTTTTGTACTCTGCTTTTCCCATGCTATGCTAAGTCCTCTAATTAGGCAAAGTCCTTTAGGTAGGCTATGGCTTTCCTAGGTATGGAGGTTTTTTACATTCTCTTTGGACGAATGCTTTAAATTTTGTAAAATATGGTTTTGCTTACCTTTGAAATTATGGAAGTCTTGAGATAAACAGATCTCTGTTAAGATAGCAGCTTCCAAGTTAGTGTTTTGTTTTGCTTGGGTTTTTGTTGTTGTTTGTGTTTTGTGTTTGTTTTTTTTTTGACATATTAAATATTGACTCTGGGTGTCTTTTATCTATGCAGTAATAGTTTTTCCTGAAAGGCTGTGAGATACTTCAATGAAGTGATAACTGTGGCAATAGATGTTTTGTGTGCCTTTCTAGGAGATGTGCCCATGGAATAGTGCAAGAGAGACCCAGGAGATGAGCTTGCCACAGTTTCTGTCAATAGTAGCAGCTCCCTCAACAAAACACAGAGAAACTGAAGTTTATTTATTTCCTTCAGAAGAAGGGAAAATGTGTGAACAAACCTACCTCAACTCCAAAAGCATAAGGATAATTGGGGTCTGTTGTTCAGAGACTTTGTTCTGTTGTATTGCATAGAGGGCTTAATATTATACTGCATACCCTTATTCTCTATGAAATCTGACTACTTTTTCCATTCTAAGTGTCTGAAATTCTTGGTGCTCTCACTTTTTGGGCATGAGTGGGAAAAGGGGGTGTTACCAGATCTGAACCATGAATGTAAAGTGCGGAGAAAGGTTTCTTGACAGTAAAAGTATGTGAGAAGTAGGAAAATGAAAATGTTTGGAGATTGGATCTCCTTTTGTTTCGTATCTTTTGTTTGTACTTAAATTCTAAGTTAAATGCTTATTTTTAACAAGACTGCAGATTTTAAAGTGTTTTTCTGTCTTGATCCCTTTAAAGGCAAAATAGCAGAACTGCTGTTCTGTGATTGTAGCGCATAATTCCCCATCTCATGTTTTAGTGTAGAAGCTGAACTTGAGCAGCTAGCTCATTTTCCTAGCTTTGTTGTGGTGATAGAGCTTTCAGCTTGCTGCATGCTGGAAAGTGGGGTCAGTGCAGGTATGCTGCAGGCAAGTAGCACAAGAGGTTGTGGTGGTTGTTTCCTGACTGATGAGAGTTAAATAAAGACACATGGTCAAAGGGGAATGAAAGTAAAAAGTCTTTCTGAGCTCCAGTACTCATTGTTGTCTCAGCAGACTATTCTCTGTCCAGTAACTAATCTGAAATTTGGTGGAAGGCTCTATACTGTATGCTAACATGCTTAGAGTGAAGGTTCTAAATATGTAAAATTAGAAGACTTTGCTGTAAACAGCTACTAAAAGCTGCAAAGGATTTTCTGTAAGGAGACTTCACTTTATTTCAATGGAAGTTACCTGCAGAGTGCTCATTCCTTAATTTTGTAAAATAAATACCTGTGTTATTTTTTCTTCTTACTCAAAAATCGGTGTTGGGTTTATATTTGTGAGTCTTAAATAGTTATGATATAGTTAGCATACAGCTCTTTGGCAAAACCATGTTATTCAGATAAAAATTGTTCCAAGAAAGAGCTTTATAAAATACAGGTACTTCTGTGTTGTCTAGTCATGTTCATGTGAACGACTATGCCCATCAGTAATCACTTTGATCGTATTCTAAGCCTGCTACTACTTCATGGCCAAATCTGATTCTGATAGTCTGATTTTATAGAGGAGCAGCCTGTCAGGTTGGTCCATTCATGCCCTCAGCTGTTCCCTCTGGGAACAGAGCAGATGTGGATCCCATGGCCGACCTCAGATTGGTGACACTGGCACAGGTTGTAGTTGTCAGGGCTGGAGCACTTTTGAGATGTGGACTAAAACAGTGAAACCCCTTCTGATAATGCTGAAAGGCTGTGACTTTGGTGTCCCTTTTTTGAATGCATTGCCTATTGCACAACAGGCTGAGAAAGCACCAGCTTTAACAGATATGGTTATATTGATTATCTTAATCTACATACATAAGTGAAGCTGTGTTGAGCAGTATCCATTGGTAGTTCTACAGGGTTGAGTGTAAGTCACCTTTGCAGAGGGAAGTCTGTGTCTGAGTGGAGCTGTCTTTTCATTCAAGGAGATACAGGAAGTAAACTTGATGAATATACAGCAATGTACTCTCCTGTTTCAGATGATGTATTGCTGGCTAGTGACAGCTCAGACCTCATCTTTGAGGTGTGCTGCAGCATCTTCTTACTAGAAATTGAATTAAGAAGAGGTCTTGAGTCATGGTGTCTCATACAAATTTAAGTGCTTGGTGCCTGGCACAAAGGCCTCTGAGAACATTGCTGTAACAAAAATACGTCCTTGTTTTTATTATACTTGCCAAGAGGGCTTACATATTCCTAGTGTTTTCCTCTTCTCAGTATAAATCTGTCTGCTTTGCAGATAGGTTTAACTCATTTTCATCTGCACACACTGGATGGTAATTTTTTACTGGATTTTTTTTTTCCACTGAAGCATGCATTTTAAAAGAACTAGATACTGTCCTGAAGGGCAAGCAGTGTTCTAAGCTGAAAGATTACACTGGTAGTTAATGAATGTAAACATTGACTGAAATCCTGATTTTAATATTTAAAGATTTCAGATTTAAAACCTTCTGAGAATATGTTAAGTAGGGGTGCTTAGGAGAAAGTGGTAGTAAATTCTGAAGTTCTTTGAGAGAATACAAATACTACTTCTATTTGCGCTTTATACTAATAAGCTATAAGAAAAAAGAGCTTCAAGCATGGTACTGAAGTGTCTGTAGGAAGTAGCAGATAGTAAGAAACCAAAAATTTCATTTGTAGGGATTGTGTCTCTTATTTTTGGCAACTTCTTTGCTTAACCTGCCAACTCTCACAGCTATCACTTGAAAATTGTAAACTGGTTCATCATGATGTTAAATGAAATATTAAAGCAGTGGTGAAAATGCTTGAATTTGGTGGTGTAATGTTTACATTTCTAGAAACAAGTGTCTTTCCTAGTAACCGCAGTGGAAAATTTCAGTAAAACTGTTTTTTTAAATTGATATCTCCAGAGTAGTGCTGTTCAGTGTTGTACAGTGTGTGTCGTCATTAAATATTTAAAACCGTAGGTTTTCAGTCGGTTTCTTGACTTGCTTTCTGTTCAGTGGTTTTGACATTGCATAACTGTAATTGTTCACTTGTTGAAGTAGCTGTGGAATTAAAATCTTAGCACAGCTGTTAATTCAGTCTGTATGTAAATTGTTTGAAGAGACTAAATCTAGAACTATCAGCAAGTAATTAAGGAATGATCAAACTGACAGGATACAGGTAGGGAGATGAATCTAGGGAGTCTCTGCTTTAAAGTTATATCACAACAGAAATGACTGGACTTTGACATCAACAGAGAAAAGAAACTGTATATCCCATACTCCAGGCAATGTTCTCCTGCATAGGAATTAATTCCCTTACACCAGTAATATTTTATGGTGTCCTCGTTTTTCTCTAGTGGTGCTGACTTACAAGAATCAAAGATGGCTAGTAGTATTTTGCCAAAAAAAATCAAATTAAATTACACTGGGTTTCTGAAGTTAATATTTCTTTGATTTCTTGCCTGGCGAGAACTTCTGATGCTTAGCAGGATGGCTGGATATAGTGTTTGGATATTGGTGATGAACCGCTGATTTTGGTTTAATGTGTGTTATTCCTGTGACTAATTGCCCAGATTCGAGTATATGTCAGTTAGGATACATGAGTAGTCACTGGGGTACTTTCCATGAAGGGTAACCTGTGATTGGTGTTATATCTTAGGTGTAAAAAATATCTTACTGCACTGGGGAGCCCAGAGCAGTCCCATGCAAGTGTCTCACCAGTGCTGAGTAGACAGGAAGAATGACCTCCCTCGACCTGCTGGTGATGCTTTTGCTAATTTAGCCTAGGTGGCTGTTGGCCATCTGTGTCACAAGGGTACATTCTGCTAGCTTATGATCAGCTTGATGCCTACAAGAACTCCAGGGTTCTGTGACAACCTGCTTTTCAGCCAGTCAGCTCCCAGCACGTAGTGGTACGTGGGATTATTCTCTCCAGGGGGAGGACTGATTTTCTTGAATTCCTTTGAGTATCCTGCTTACCCAGTTCTCCAGTCTGTTGTAGTCCCTCAGGATGTCTGGTCTGTCAGTCACTCGTCCAAGTTTTGTAACATCTGTAAAAGTTTGAGTGTGCACTGCCCCATTATATAGTGAGGATGTCCTGTTTGAAAAGAGCTTATACTCTATAATCTCTGTTGTGAGTACTTGCAAGAGTGCATGTAGAAAAGAGCTTGGTAACAGATATTCACTTAAGTTCAAAGCTGTTGTAAAGTCCACAATACCTACAGCAAACCATGGGGGTTTTAGTTTCTCAGCAGTGAAATATTGATTAGCAGTTGCGGAGCTGTTTTGTTAAATTTAAAGAAAAGTTACTGTTGTTCTTCCTTCCTTAGCTGACGGTTACAGGAATTTGAAATTTTCTCCAGAGGACCAGACAAAATGCATATAGGAAGAAAAACATCTGACAGCTTAAAAAGGATTGGATAGGACACTTCAGTGTATCTTAATTCCAAAGATAATTTAAAACTATAAAACAGTTCATTGTGTTCAGTTATAAATGGACTTTGTTGCTGTCCCTGCCTACTGTGTGGAGTTAAATTTTGAGGTGTTGGTGGAAGGGTTCCTTTTGAAAACAAACATTGACTTAGCTACTCAGAACTCCTTGGTTTTGCTAATACATGCATTTATTGTGTCTAGGCCTGTCCCCAAGGCAGACTGACTCTGTTCTTTGGCCTTTAGTCTCCTGAAAATTATCCTGCCAAGTTCTAAGGCATGGAACTTTGTTTCTTAAAGAAACTGAGAGCCAAATGGGCAAGTTGGGCAAGTTTGTTCATTCTTTAGCTGTTGTTATTTCTCTGCCTGGTAGAAGTAGGTGGCCATCACTGTCCTTGTTGCTACTTTGAATGCAGGCAACCTTTAGACTCGTGCTGTAACTTTGAACATAGGTCTTCAGCTCTTGTGTGGCTGTCATGTAGAAAGAACAAGGCAGTGTGGCTCACGAGGCTGGACAGCTATAAGTGAGCCACACTTATAGCTGTGTTGGACAGCTGTAAGTTTTTTAGGTCAGCCCTGTTCAGCCAGCACAAAGGTACCTTGCATAAAGCCTCTGGGTAGAACTTGAAGGATCACAGCAGCGTTCAGGATAGTGCTTGTTTAATCTCCAGGGTGCTCTCTTTTGTTTTGCTACCACAGGAGTCTTAGGAGTCTGCTGATCTGCATGAAAATGAGACAGGAAGGATTTGAAAAGAAATATCAAAGAGTTAGGCAAAAGACAGATTTACAGAATCAAGCTTCAGCTGCCCAGTGTTGGGTAATAGTGCAGGCTAATTGCAGGGGAGGGAAGGAAAGGACATAAATCTGACTACTCCTTCTTTATTTTTATGTTTTGCACGGTGAGAACCCCAGATAAAAGTATTTTGTCATGTTCAGGAAGCACAGATGTTTTGTTTTAATCATTCCTGTAGTAAGCATAAGACCACTTGTACAGACTTCAGCAGAAAGTAATGAACATGCTGGTTTTGTAACATGTCTAAAGGTTGAAGGATGTACTTGATCATCTTAAAATATTTCTGACTGACACTTGGAGGCACCAAGTGAAAAACTTTCTATCCAAAAGGATCTGAGAATCTCACTGTTAATTGACATTTAGTTGTAAGACCTCTGTGTTGCTAAAATTGGCAAGCTGCTGCTGAACAGTCAAAATAGAGGTTGGATTCCTGCTTCTGCCATTCATTCTGAGGCCTGTGAAAGTGATATAGCAGAGTTTATCTTGCCCTCATGAATGATTGTGTCATTTGACAGGATGCTCAACACATGTACATGCACTTGAAAAACATTTGGAAACCTTTAAGTGCTTTGGACTGCCTTTTTGTGCTTTTGGCCTAGATATCACACTGAAATCTTCATTTCTTGTATGTTTTAGTGCTTTTTAATGAGAATTAAAAAGACATTCTTGGAGCTTCTTAAATTTGTCTTTTTAATCTTACAGTAAGCTAATGGAGAACATTTTCTTCACCAAGGCTTGCTGGAGTGTGTACCTAGCTTTTTCTCATTTATTTGAAAGCAGTTCTCCAATTACAGACAGTCCATGCAGTCAGCTTCTTCTATGTGGTCTGTGTTGCATTCCATCTGTATTTTCAGAAGCCAGCTCCAGAAAAATAAAAAACAAATCTGAAGGCCCAGTGACCCACGTTCAGAACAAATTACTAACCTATTTCATCTGGTTTAAAAGTGTTGGTTTTCTAGGGGTTTTTTTTGTTGTTTTTTTTTTCCCCTAAGGTTTCCTATGCGCGACCAAGTTCGGCTTCTATCAGAGATGCAAATTTGTATGTTAGTGGACTTCCAAAAACAATGACCCAGAAAGAACTGGAACAGATCTTTTCCCAGTATGGACGCATTATTACTTCTCGTATTCTAGTTGACCAAGTCACTGGTAAGTAGGCAGTTTTGCATGGCCTCTCCTTTTTGGACTGGCAGTTTAAGAAATATTTCATCTTTCAGTATGGTGGTCTTGTCTCTATAATGTAGACCAGAAAAAGCATTTTTCTCCTGGAATTGTTCATAAATATGCATGGGCAAAAATAGACTGTGGAATGTACTGAGCCAGCTTGAGTCATTTCCACCCTGAAGGTGCAGGTTTGAAGACTGTTTGATGACTTGTACTAAATTTACAGCTGCTATAATCTTCCTCGCCAAGCTGCTGCATGAAAATAGTCTCTCAGCGCCTTACAAAATGCTATTAAACTTTATTTTTCTAAAAAAGAAAACTTTATGCAAAAATGCACAGCTGGTTCTCTGAGACTAGGATTACAGAAGACCCACCCTTGTAATTGCTGTTAAGATTGTTTTCAAGGTTGACTCATTAACTGGGGGCATATGCATGAACTTTGAGTTCCTCATGAGCAGGTAAGTTCTGTGATTAGCTAGGTTTGACTTTTTTTATAGTTGTACCTTTTCAAAGTCAGATATCCCTGTGCGTGAAAAACAGCTTTCAGCTGTAGGAGGTCATAAGCTTTGCAAACTGTCTTACTTTGAAAGGATTGTACTGACCTGTGGAGGAGCTTGCATGTAGTCCTTTGCAGTTAAAAGAAATCTCAATATTGACACATTATACAGTGTTTTAATAGTGTGAATTGCTGAGAGTGTAGAGAGGCATGGAAAGGAAAGCTAAAGGCCAAATACTGATGCATAGAAGTAGCAAATTTGTGGGTCAGATTTCCAGTCTTTGCAATAAATAATCATTTACAGTATGTTCCTGTATATTCTTGCTTAGAAATAGATAGGGTCTGACAAATGGGCCAGTAAGTAAATGTAATTAAACTTCTAATGTGCTGGATAATTCTAAGTATTAATAAATCCTGGTATTTGCACAGTAGTTTTCTAGCATAGAGACTGTTGTTCAGGTTTAAGCTTTCTTCCTTCCTTCTTAGTAATTTGGGAGAGGTAGGCTCAAAATGATATGAATAATAAGGTTGTGACACAAACTGACAGATAAAAAAATGTGAAGTTGAAACTGTGACATTTGCCTCTTTGAAGCTTTTTTTTTATACCCACATATTGTCACTTTGATGGTTTAAATCATCATTGTTTATGAACCAAAACATAAAGGACCTCTAAATGGCACTAGGAATATTACAACAAAGCATTCAAGTAATGTTGGCTGTTAGTAGCTTTAACGTTAATTGATTCAAGTGTTGAGACCTTAGTGTTTATGTCTAAGACAATATAAATTTTTAATGTGCAATGTTCCTAAGACCTTCCTTCACTTTGCTGATCCCCTTGCATGTTGTGTTTGACTTCTCTATACCAAGAAAAGTTTCCTTCAAAAATAACACTTAATGGTGTATGGTGATACACTGAAAATGAATCTTATACTTAAAGGTAACCATGGACTGTTAAGACATACCCATAATTCCTGTTACTGCAGTCTAGAACGTGCATGTCATCATCTTCTCAGCATATTTGCTCCAAAGGGACCTTCAAGGGGTACTGCAGGAGGGCATATGCCATTTTTTGCTGCTGGGGAGCAGATAACTAAGCTATTTACGGAATTCCTGTGAATGTAGATACTGCAGAGTAGTGTAAACTGACTGGAGGTTACAGTGCAGCTGGTTCTGAGTTCATCTCCATCCTCACCAAAATTGCTTTGTTTCAGAGTTCCTCTTTGACTCACTAGGTTTAAGTTCTTTCTCCTGTTTTCCCTCAACCCTCCAAGCTTTTTGCACAAATGAGTCTTACATCAGTTAAATTAAAAATTAAAATTACAGTAGAAAATTCTTATTCTGAGCCAAAGCTCGGTTCTCTTATGCTCAAAATTTGTCATGTCTTCACACTGATTGACCATTAACATAGCAATTGGCCTTGAAAATAAAATGTTAACAGCTAATATTCTGGAGTCTCTGAATTAATTATATGCTTCCTTCACGTTGTGCAGGGGTATCAAGGGGCGTGGGGTTTATCCGGTTTGACAAGCGAATTGAAGCAGAAGAAGCTATCAAGGGCTTGAATGGCCAGAAACCTCCAGGTGCCACAGAGCCCATCACTGTAAAGTTTGCTAACAATCCAAGCCAAAAAACCAGTCAGGCCGTTCTTTCCCAGCTGTACCATTCTCCAAACAGAAGGTATCCAGCACCTCTAGCTCAGCAGGCTCAACGTTTTAGGTAAGTCAGATAACGTGTACAGCTGTGCTGAAACCTGCATGTTCCCACTGATGTGTTTGTTTGCCTCCACTGTGGCGCTTTCCCGCTTCTCCAACTTCTGTGTGAACTTTAGCTCTGCTCCTACAGTACAGCTAAAGCAAAAAATGGATGCCATCCTACTGATAGCATTTCTGTCTAATAAACCTCCTTAACTAAACTAAAGTGTCATCTTTTTCTTCTACTCAGTCACTAAAAACTTTTTTGAAGATGACTTTTCATTTCCTAGATTATTCCTGAGTAATGCACAAGTTGATTCAGTTAACAATTGACCTAGGCAATTTAGTTTTCTTCTTAGACATACAGCATGCCACAACCAGCCTTCTCTTCCCCACCCTCTATTTTCATTCCCCATTCAGGCTTTGTTTTTTCCCTTGTCGGTTGTCTAAGCCCTCCATGCTACACTTTATCTTATTGCAAATTTTCATAATGAAGATTAGTCAAATATTTTTTTGCATGTGTTTTTTGGGGATATATGTTCCCATCACGTTGAAACTACAGCCATACAGTTCCCTGTGATATTTAGTGTGTTGAAAAGGACAGATGGCGAGAACAAAGCGAAACAAATCCTGTATTATCTACATTCATGAGTACCTTGAGTTTTGTTTCCATGATTTTGATTGTTTCTTCCCTCCCTCTGCTCCTAAAGGATGTGACTGGAATGTGTTAAACAGTAATACGTTTCAGCAGTTTCTATTTTATTTTTTCAAGAAGTAAAATCAGCTGGCAGTTTTCTTCAAAGAGAATGTACCAAATTTTAGAAGCCGTGCATTGGCTACCCTCGTTTATAGGCTGAATATTCAGAGTTCATGGACTGCACTTCATGCTGACTGGGGTAGCTATAGTATTTAACTGATACTCCAGGTAGATCTATCACTATTAGTAAAAATTCTTCAACTTTCAGAGTTTTTTCTTTGGATAAGACCTATTTCTTTGCACTTAAGTAATTTCCATAGACTACCCCTGTCCTTCAGCTTTAGGCTTTTAACCTTAAATTTTGATTGGTGGAGGTTTATTTTTGTCTAAAAGGCAGTGTATTTTTATGAATATCGCTGGCAAGTTGATTTTTTTTTCTGAGATATTCCATGTAAAGTAATGCTTTAAACCACCTTTAGAGATACTATGATAGCTCCACGTTACAAGTATAATGGTAACAAAAAGCACTGAATAAGTACCAAGTCTGTAGTAGATAGGAGAGAGAAAATAAAATCTTTTATCAGTGTTGAAGGAAGGAGAGGGTTTAACTGACTGATCAAAAGGTAAGCTGAAGTTACAGACAAAATGAATTTGGTTTTTTTTGTGAAAGCCTTAAGACTTATCCTTCTTCACTAAAAGACAGTCTTTTCAAATTTTTAATTTTTTTAACTGTAAAGGGAAATCATCTTTTCTTGTTTTTTTGGTCTTTGCTTTGCATTGTTGCAGCATTCCAGATGTGGTGCTGACTAAATAGTTGAGATGGCACCAATGCTTCAGATCTTTCATTAGTTACATGTGAAAGAAATCGTAATTCTTGACATTTGTTGACGTTTCAGACCGGATTAACTGATGTAGTTGCCCCATCTCTGTTAACAGTTGACAGAGGCCTGAAAACAATCAGCATAAACTTGGATAGTAAAAGCAACAGGATCAATACAGTGCCTCTTTTTTTCTTACTAAGAGAAAACTTGATCTAGACTTTCAAAGGCTGCTCTACATAATTGTTCTATAGGATGTGTAAATCAAAGCATCTTTAAAAGTTTCCGGTGGAAAGTCCCTGAGAATTTCTTCAAAATATTTTCAAATCTTCAAGGTAACTGATAGAAAATCATACAAGTGATTTCATTACTGAATGAAGTCCTCAGCTGACTGCTTTATAGCAAGGACCTGTAAGTGATGGTGTTTCTAGAACTCCTCACCTTCCTCTCCCCCTCCCAGGATGTCAATGACAGTAGACCTCTGTCATTGACACTGAGTGTACTGATGGTAGTCATGTATTGTTTAATTTCCTCCTTTCTTCTCTTTTAGAGATTTGGTGGCTTACTTTCTTGACAGTGTATTACACAAACCTGGCTTACTGCAGAATCCTAATGCTCTGTAGTTTGAGAAAACTAAGTCAACTGTACTTTTTTTTTTTTTAACCTAAGCTCATATTTTGTGGAGTCCTGAAGAAAATGTGTAATAAGACTTTCTCTTCCCATGTCTGAGATTTGCCAGGAAGAAACAAGAGCTTCTTCAGGGTGGACATTTTCCTAAAGAAACATTTTGAGGGACTCCATGAATAAGAGTAATAGGTGTGGTAGGCACTGCGTGTCCCAGGTGTTGGCCAGGTAATTTCAAAGGGTTTAGAGCTGCAGTGTAATACTACAGCTTAGCAGCTTGGGGGAAGGAGAGGAAGGAAATACATGGAGAAAGCTTACAATCTAACATATATATGTCTGTGGGTGTGTATATTCAAAAAACACTGGGACCCTTTTAGCCCCATTATCATTGTTGAAGACAGGCAAAGAAATCTCTGCCTGTTCTGTGTCCCTGTTAGTGAGGTGAACATCCTCATCCTGTAATGGTCTGATGTCATTTTTGGACTGCTCTTTGTGACCGACATATTTAGAAAAGCACTTTTTGTTGTCCCCCAGATTTCTGGCCAGCGTCAACTCCAGTTAAGCTTTGTCGACACAAATTCACTCCCTTCAGTGGCCAGCAGCATCTCTGTATTCCTCCTGAATATTTTCACCCGACCTTGCTTCCACTGTCCATATGCTTCCTTTTTTGCCCTTAGCTCCAAAAGCCTTAGCTAGCCTTCTGCCTCACCTGCTTGACTTTTTGGAATTATCAAAAGGAGTAAGAAAATGAAAAATCCTTTTTGCAGTTCATGTTATGATGTTTGCTACTGCTCCAAAATACTGCATCTGTCTTGGTAATTATATGTGCAAACTGCCAGAAGCCTCAACAAAACTCTTCATCTAAACCAAGTTAGTAAGGTGGAAAACTTAACTAATGTGTTCACTGACTGTAACTTAATGCTAATGCTATTTGTTTTAGGGTAAACTTGTGGTAGTGGTATACTTTATGAAATGAACTTCTTATGGTTGTGGTTACTACCCAAGAACTATTTTGTATTCATTAACTGTATCAGGTGTAGTAAGGTGGGACAGCTCTTTCAGTGGCGATACATTAACATTGCATGAGGTTCTGTAGGGTATAATGGATGTGACCGTAATATACCAAGTTTACTTTATCTTAAAGGATAGAAAAGTCTGAAGACTTAACATGTTGCTATATGTTTTGTAGGTTGGACAACCTGCTCAACATAGCTTATGGAGTAAAGAGGTAAAAAAGAACTATTTGGTTTATAATAACCATATTCAAAATTATTTTGAAGTATTTTGCAAACTCTTTTCAGTAAGACTTATGTTGGATTTTTGCATGTTGAGACTTCAGCTGAGATTGTTCATTTTGTTGCACTGTGCATGAAATATATAAACGTTTTGTAGCAGTTCCACGGAATTCCTGTTTCAAATTACTAACCCTCACCACGTTTATAGCATGCTTTTTGTTTGATTTTCTATCTTACATCATCTCAGACATACCTAGCACTGTTCTCCCTACTTGTGTATAATTTTTTACATGATATTTGTCCAGTTGGGGGGGTAGTAAATGTTTCTGATGTTCCCTTATTAGCCTGAGCAACATGTTCAGCCTGTGAAAAGCTCTGTATCATTTTCTTTTTTATTTTGACATTTCTTTGCTGGGATTTTTTGTGAACAGCCACCTTATGATTCTGTTCTGCTTTCCCTCATTCGTCAGTAGGTTTCCTCCAATGACCATTGATGGAATGACCAGTTTGGCTGGAATTAATATCCCTGGGCATGCAGGAACTGGGTGGTGCATTTTTGTGTACAACTTGGCCCCTGATGCTGATGAGAGTATCCTCTGGCAAATGTTTGGACCCTTCGGAGCAGTAACCAATGTGAAGGTCATCCGTGACTTTAACACCAACAAGTGCAAAGGTTTTGGATTTGTGACTATGACAAACTACGATGAGGCAGCTATGGCAATAGCCAGCCTGAATGGATACCGCCTTGGTGACAGAGTATTGCAGGTCTCCTTCAAAACAAACAAAACGCACAAAGCCTAATAAGTTATTCTCAGTGCATTAATACATGAAAACTATACAACAAAGGCAATTTACAAGAAGCTTTATGCATTAGTAAATGCCTTTGTTGTATGTCAGTGTGGAAATGGGGATAAAATGACTACTTAGCATCCTAAGAATATAAGAGATTTTTTATTGCTAATATTTGAATTAGAACTTCTTAAATATCTTTTGTGTTTGAATATTGACAAGAGGTACAGGGTTTTTACCTGTTACAATACATATTCTATTGCCTTCTTTGAAGAAGGTGGACCTTTTAAAATGTTTCAGCTAAGGGAAGAAGTTTTTTTCTTTATACATGACTGCCTTGAACCTATGAGTAAATACTGAGGCTTTGTGTAGTAGTTTAAGTTGGGTTTTTTTAAATTTTTTTATTTGCTTTGTTTAATTTACATTGTAATGCATTGTTATTTTAGTTTGCTGTTCAAGAAAAGTATCTGAAGTTTACATTTTATTTATAAAGTTGTAAGCAGTATTTATTTTATAATTATCGTTTGGGTTGGGGAATGGGAACACATTATAAAAGCTTATTGTAAGAATACTGGAGAACTTTTCGTAAAGCAGTACCTTGCCAAAGAGATAAGAACCTCTTTGATGTGGGTTTAGAAAAAAAAGCATCTATTTTTGTAAAAAAAAAAAAAATTTGGAGAAACTTTTTACTGGTCCTGGAACAAATATTTTGACTTGAATACTTTGAGAAATCTCTTCATATGACACCTAGTGAGCTTTTAAAACTTACCAGGAAATTTGCAGTTGTTGGGAAAAATTTAGAAAGATTTATGATGTAGAAATACTTTTGAGACCTTTGTATTAAGAAGTAAAGTCAATGGGATGCACTGTTGGTTTCATTTTTTGTAATCATCAGTGGAGTCATTGATCATCCTGGTTATTAAGTGATAGGAGGCTCACATTAATTTGTGATTTTGAAACAAGTGAAAATTAAAAAAAAAAATATAAGAGCAAGCAGAAAACTTAAAATACTGAGAGATGGGGGAAAAAAAAAAATCTGTTCTTCCTAAAGAATTCCCTTCAGATAGAGCTCACGGTGTTTAGTGATGTACTTGCTATTGTTTGAAGAATTGTTTTGTCTTAAAAGACATTGAGCATGGTTTGCACACTAGCAAATCAGCAGAAGTGGCCTGAGTTGGGTACGTTAGGAGATGTTTTGAAGGTGAAGTTCAAGGCTAACACCTGAGCTTTGTGTAATGTAAATAAGACCTTAAGTTATGAACCTTTCAGCCAATTTTGATTTTGGTTTATTTTTTAAGTTACATGCCAAGTGATGTTCAATTTTGAATGTTTTTGTATGAGTTTTTTCTTTGTAAATGGCATTAACATTGTTACTTGAGGTCTGCTTTTTTTTTTTTTTTTGTCCTGAGGACTTGAATTTACAGTGCATCAAATCTGTTGCTCTTTTTGTCTGTAGATAGTCTAGCTTCAGCTGTTTATGGTGATGCAACATTTTTGTTTATAAATATGTTTGTGGTAAAAAAAAAAACAAATATAAACATATGTTTTGAACAAATTTCCTTACATTTTTCATATGAAAACCATAAATACCTGTATGCTATTGAAGTTTAACTTTGTATGATGCTTAAATCACTATTTGGGGAAATAGAAAAAAAAGTCTTTACCATGTATTGAAGAAATTTAAGGAAAACAAATACAGAATATTTTCTGATTAGCATCTAGCTTATAATTAAATTTTTCAAAAAAAGCTGAGGGTTTGATGCCTTCACCAGGATGCACTGACAACTATGTAGTTACGTCCTGCTTTTGTATAAACTGAGATGCTCATACGCTTCCCCTTAGAAAAAGCGATGTTCTATGCATAACATAGTTGTACACTATATTTGCAGTTGGTTTTGGTTCTTATTCATTTAAATTGTAGTTATAAAATTTTCAGTATAGTACAGTACATATACTGTGAAGCGCGTGCTAAAGTGAATAAGCGAGTTTTCATGCTGACCCACTCAATGCTATTCAAAAGTCAATTGGCTTCCTGAGCACTTCCTCATTCTTAGGTGCATTTAGATTGTTAAAGCTACTCCTCTGCATTAAAAGTTGTATATAGTATATAAATCACAAACTTTCCAATGTGGGAAAAACAGTAGCTACATGCTTCTTTCCTATACTACTGTAGCAACTAACGGCATTGATGAGAAGGCATGTAAATTGGGCTTCACTTTACAGTGTTTATCAGAGCACTTAGTAAAATATAAGGCTGGTATTTATTTGAAGTTGTATAGTATGACTTAATTCACATTTGTTGGAATAGAGAATATATTCTGTTGAGTATTTAAAAGGTTGTACATGTTTTCTTTTGTGTTTGGATTCTTTGTACTTTTTCATGTTCAGTACATCAATAAACAAAGTTGAAGGGAAAACAGTGTCATGAGCAGGTCTTTTACTGTATTGTCCCCTGCTTTAAGGAATAAGCAGTCTGAGTGAAAGACTTTTTTGCAAAGCTCTTGAGCTACTTGTAAATTAGCTTAGAATTCTAGTTACCAACAAGGTTCAATAGGTTTGGGGCTCTGGATGTGGTAAGGCAATCACAATGATTAGGACAAAGGTCCTTCTCCAGCAGAGGTGCTGCCAAGTCAAGAAAGGACTACACCTCCTATCAAGTCCAGTTGCATGAGGAAGAAAAGAAAGATTGTAGTGATACATGATTCCCTTTTAAGGGGAACAAAGATTCCAATATGCTGGAAGGACCCTCACCTCAGGGAAGTCTGCCTTCCTGGGGCCTGGGATTAGGATGTCGCCAGGAAACTTCCTAGCCTGGTTCAGACTTCTGCCTGTTGCTAGTTCTCCCTGTGAGTGGTGACAAAGTGACAACACATAGTCCAAAAGCCATCAAAAGATTTCAAGGCCTTGATATAGTTGGTAAGGGAATGAGGGATGCAGGTTATTTTTTCCTCTTATTTTTCCAGGTGTGGGTAGTGACATTGAAAGAGTCAAGCTGACCTAGTCTATTAATACATGAGTCTGTGGCTGGTATCACTGCCAAATTTTTGGTTTCTTTGATAATGGGATGGCCCACATAGCACAGGGCATGATGAGTTCAGGTGGGATTTGCCTCAAAAGGAGAAGAGGACTAGTGGGACTTACTGATAAGGCTTTAAACTGGATATGGTGGGAAAGGGGAATGTTGTTTAATTGTGATAAGGTGTGGAATGATGTGCCATCCCAATCATATCAGCTAGTTTCCAGAGTCAGCAAGAGGTACCCAGAACCTGGAGGCGGTGTCACCCTCTATATCAATGACCAGTGCTTAGAGCTGTGCCTGGGGATGGATGAGGAGCTAAGTGAGAGCCTATGGGTCAGGATTAGAGGTGGGACAGGGACAGGTGGACATTACAGTGGGAATCTGCTATAGTCCATCTGTAGATTGACCAAGGAAGACTGAGCAGACAAGGCCCTTTACAGACAGATAGGAGTGGCCTTGCATTCACAAACCCTGGTCCTCATAGGGGATGTCAGTTACTCCAGTATCTGTTGAGGGACAACACAGCAGGCCACAAACCTCTTGGATTAGGAACTTCCTCTAATTCATCGATGATAGCTTCCTTCTACAAGTGATGGAGGAGCCAACAAGGAGAGGTGCTACATTGGATCTTGTTGTCACCAACAGAGAGGGCCTGGTGGGGAATGTGAAGTGCAAGGGCAGCCTGGGCTGCAGTGACCATGAAATGGGGGAATTTGGGATCCTCGAGGCAGAGAGAAGAGCACAGAGCAAGCTCACTGCCCTGGACTTCTGGAGAGCAGACTTTGGTCTCTTCTTGGTAGAGTACCAGGGGAATAGAGCTCTGGAAGGAAGAGGCCCAAGAGAGCTGCATGAAATTCAAGGTTTGTCTCATACCTATGAAGAAGAAATTTGGCAAGAATGGCAGAGGGCTTGCGTGTATGAACAAGGAGCTCCTGGACAAACTCAAAACACAGCTTACAGAGGGTGGAAGCAGGGACGGGTAGCCTGTGAGGAATACAGAGAGATGGTAGGAACAGCCAGGGAGCTGTTTCAGCTTGATGAGTGGTGATTCACGGCAGGTAGATCATATTTAGATCAGCCACCACTGTTGGCTCCACCAAACATGGTTGCCCCAGCTCTAGAAATTTGCCCTGCTTCCCTCAATCACCTGCTCTGCTGCAGATGTGCCTATAGCAGGGCTGTTTTCCTTGGTTAATGACAGTTAATGATCTTAGGGTTCCAACCCTAACCTTTCTATGACTTTATTAAGTACAGAGAGAGAGGATTTTCTCTTTATTTTGATGTCTGTTTGTTGTTTAATTGCTGTAATAGTTGGATATTGAGTTAACTATAGCTTGCTCGTTTTTTCCCTTCCCAGCACTTGAGTTGACTAGCTTTTGAAGATTTACTTCAACTATCTCTTGTCTTTTTAAAGTACGTATATACCTTAATTCATATGCTTTGCTCAGTTGAATGAGAGTGAACTTCCACCAGTGAAAACACAATTACAAACGTGGCTTATGCAGTATAGCTTTTATTTTTAACTGTTCTTCTTTCACCTTCTCTTTTATGTCTTTACTGTGAGATTTTTCACACAGAATCTTGTAGCACGTGTTGTTGAGTATCCCACTACAGTGTGATGGAACTGCATTTACTTGGATGATGGGCTCTAAGAACAGCACACATAGATAATAGCACCTGTGGTGGTTTGGAAAAAAAGTTTTCAAAAAGCTAATTTCAAGAGGTTTTCTACAGTTTGTTCTAATGTGAGAGAGAAGAAGTTTTCAGACAGGCACACTTTAGTATAGGGGAAAGGGAATTATATTACAATTTATTACTTACACAATAAATACTATTTTTGTGTATTATATATATATATAACAATTTTAACTATCTCTTCTATGGTGAAGCAATATATATACATAGATTGTCTCTCCTTTCCTTCAAAAAAAGTCCAGAAAGAAGAAGAAGTTTTCTTTTCACTTTCAGGCCACAGCTCTTCCAAATTAATTTCTGTGGCACTTGGAAGTGCCTCTTATCTTTAAGGCAGGAGTTTTGATTTGTCGTAGCTAGAATTATTCTTTTTTCTAAGAGGTGTGGGGGGTCTGCCCCCACTTCTTGCTTCTCAGCCACCTCGTCCGAGGGTATTACCATGGGGTTCAGGGGGACACCCATGTCACCATGTCTGCAGCCTGAAGTGCAAGGGGTTTAAGTTTAAAGTCTTTATCCCCTGCTCTTGCTCCGTGAAGGTTCCAGCCCCCAAGGATGAGCTCTTGGGAGACTTCTTTGGGTGTTTCCACCCCTCCTCCCTGGGGTCAAAGAGTTCTAAGGGCTTTTAGTTTAGTCCTTACCCTAGAACTGGTTCCAACCGTCTCTCTCTCTCTTTCCCTCAGACGTCCTGTGTCTCTTGGTCTGGTCCTTGCCTTATTTGCTTTTGCCGCTGCTTTCCTCTCCCCCTGCACTGCGAGGGGGGAAAGATGCAACCCAAGGGGTCTTCCCAATCTTTCAGGGTCCCCCTCGGTCATCAGCTTCGGGGGAGGCTCCACTCAGTCACTGTGCTGCTGAGGGCAAAGGCCCCCTGGCCCCACGCCACACGTGGCGTTTCAGGGCATGGCTGCTGCTTCTTCCAGCTACGCAGTTAAAATTAACTTCTTCCGATTCTGTGAGTATGTAATTTCTGCAAGGACGCACAAAGTTTTTAAGTGGTCCAGTATCAAAAACACCACCTCTGGGGCAGACTATCACCAGCCCCAGGGGGAAAGGTTTTTTTCAAGCCACCACAGCACCTCAAGGGGTCAGTCATAACCAGTGTTGATAAACTGTCTTTACTTACAGAAACAGTGCATTCTAATGGCTTTTTAAATGGTTATGTTCTTTGGTGGCTGGACTAATGAGAGGATGCAAGACACTGTACTTGGCAGGAAATGAGGAGCTATATTTTGAATTCATATTCCAGCAGGGACATCTGGGTGTTCAGCTTGCACACTTTCACAGAAATAGCTTTTAGTTCTCAGCTTACACCAATTTGAGTATAGCATAACTAGCCACAGTTGAATTATTTTGTTATATGGAAATGAGGACAAAATATGTTTATGTAAATGTCTTCAGTTTAAAATTATAACTGCTTTAGCTGTAGAGAAGCTGGCAGTCAAGGAGCAGCACTAAAATGTATCATTTATAAATGCAATTGCCCAGAGGAAATGTCAGTGCTGAAAAATACAGATTTGATTATGTGTAGCTGACCACAAGTAAGGAAACCTGATGCAAATTTATACAAAGATAGTACTTTTCTTACTATAGTAAAGTTTTATGATAAAGCTAAAGAAGAAGATGTTTGATGGAGTTATGTTATGCAGTTTGATGGAGGACTAGTTCCTTTTGTATGTAAATAGTAGGAGTTCCAGGAGTGTCTGTAAATATCTGTGAGGGACTAGTCGTGGTACATAAGCTTGGAAGCAGGATCATGACAGAGGATGAGCTGTAACTGGGGACGTGAGTGTTTGCTCGGACACTTGTGCAAGGGCTTTGTTACTGCCAAACATGCTTGAGAGTTGTGGGGACTCTTCTGCAAAAGATGTGTGCAACAAGATTGGTCATGACAGGTGACCTTCCCACCTGCATCTAGGAGAACTTTCCTTTGGCAAGAGAGTATTTTCCCATCATGAATGAAAAAGTTGCATTTTTAAGTGGCTGACTGTCCATTGGTTTTGTATGTGATGTGTGTTCTCTGCATAACACCCAGAGGCATCAGGTACTAAGAAGTCTGCGATACTCTTACCTGCACTGCTGAGCAGGCCTGACCAGTGTTACACACCTTTGTGTTGTCACTTCAGACACACTACATGAAGGTGACTGAATTTATAGGAATGGTGACTTTAGTTAAGTCTTGAAAAGCAGCAATTAATTAGGACTATCGAAAGGGTTATGATGTATTTTGTTACTAGAGATAACATCTCTGGTTTTTTAACAGTTTGAGAAACGAACACAATTTGAGCTATGCTTCATCATAGGTAAAATAATAGCCTGGGATTGTGCAATTTCAACCTGGGATTGTGCAATTTCAACCATGTCGACACTGTTGATCCAGTTGTGCTTGCACATTCTTAGATGTTGGGATTTGCCCCGTTGTGGCATTTGGACTTTAACATTTCAATGTGTACACCTCAAAATGCATCTTTTTTTTTTTTTTTTTTTAAGCTGTGACATTTCCCTAATTAAACTTCACTGTAAAGGCACCTGTTTGCAAAACTACTCCTGTGATGGCTAGTGGTTTGGGCTAACAGATGTGCTAGTACATGAGAGGTCAACAAATTAAAGATGGGGGAGAGATGATCTCTTTTGGTGGGATGAGGTGATAATCTGTGATAGTCTTGGAAAGTCTGCTTTTGGGGCAAAGAGCAGTTTTAACCTGAAAAGCTTGAATTGTTGCCTACACCTTTAGTCACTATGACAAAAATTGAGGAAGCAATGTAAGCTTCTAGTACTTTTAAAACAACATGATCTTCTTCTGTGGATTAGGAGGTTTTCTAACTTTATACTATGAAGTCTGATGGATTACTGTCTTACCTTGTAATTACTCTCCTATTTTCAATCAACTTTCTGCTCTGAGACATAAATGGGAAAAAGGAGAATATTATCTTTTTTTGTATTTTTAATATCAGTGTGAAAACCAAAATAACTGCAGAAAGTTAATAAAATGTAATTTCTTATTGCATGTACTAAATCATGTCATTCCTGTACATAAGTGAGTCTATATCAATGTGACCTTTTCAGTGACCCTGTAATACTGTAAGTAAAGTCACTAAGAGTGCTGTAAGAGTATTGATGATAAACACTGCATACTTTACAAAAACGTTAAGAGCTGAAATTAAATTTGAAGTAATTCTTATTAAATTATTTTCATTTATTCAATAGGACACTTCACTAGTACAGAACATGTTTTTCTGTTGCTTTAAGTGCAAGAATGTTCTGGAATGCAAGTGCTTACTTGAATTTTAACAGTTTCTACTACTCTTAAAAGCTTCTTCTGTTAAAAGCCCTGATACAACAGGCCCAATTGCCAGCACTTATGAAAGGCAGTATTCTCTAATAAAAAATTAAATAGCCTTGAAACCTACTCCACTGCTTCTTGATATCTACTTGTCTCAAAAGTTTGGTATTATCTTTTAGAAATACAAGATACTCTGTAGCAACCTGTTCTGTCAAAAGGAGTGTGAAGATAGGTCTAAGTGAAACACTTCTTTCCTGCTGCTGTCTGTGCTTTGTGCCATCATTCAAAATACAACAAGCTAAAGAGTGGTGACTTTTTTTTTTTTGTTCTTGACTAATATTGGCAGTATATCTGATGGATCCAAACCAGTTCAGTTGTAGCCTTCAGTTCAAGCTGTCTGCCTTCCCTGTTTAAAGTTCATGTTTCTGAGGAGTTAAGACTCCAGAGACTTTATGGTTGAATTACTCTTTTCTTGAAGTATTCTGTTGCATATTCATTGCAAATAGATGCAGTAACAAATTTTATTGCCACAAACTCAGATATGTTATAAATCTGAATTTTGAAAGTGAATGTAATGCTTGCCATAAATTATGTCTATTGTTAGTGGGCTTTTTTTTTTTTTTTAACTAGGAAAAACATTTAATAAAGTGAATTTAGGCTTCCTTAGATTCCTGTTTGTTGTGCTTACACTCAGCAGTCACACATGACATGTTGTGACCCATCCCACCTCTCTGGTCTGTTGTTAACCAACCCATGCGCTGCACATCCAAGCCATGCAAGTAGCAGAGGAGAAGGAATGTAAGTGTCTATGTGTTTTACAGATTTCAGGGAAGACCGGAAATGTCAAAGTTAATCTTCAGTTAGTTCCATGTTGCCTTTCCAGAACTTAAAACAAACTGATCCACAGCTGATTAACAACTTACTTTCAAGTATACTCATTCTGGGATGATACTGGTTGCTTTCCTTATTGAGAAAAAGGTCTTCCATATTCTAAACAGCTTAACAATATTTGCCATAACCCTGAAGTTAACGCCTTAGGATGTTATGTGGCCATCCCTCAGAACAACAGAGGAAAGAGGAGGGAATCCCAAAAGGGACAATTCGGGACCAAAAAAAAAAGCTAGCAAAGTTGTTGAAAATTCAGGTTATGTCTGAAGATCATCAAGACTTCTCTTATTTCAAAGACTACCCTCTTTGGTCCTTGGGCTTCTTCTGACTTACTCTGGGAAAACGGGTATTTAATTTCCTGATGCCAAGATAGGTTCTCCAGAAAAACAGAAGCAAAGCTAAAAAGGCTGTGAAAAAACTATAAGCAGAGGCAGCAGAAGCCTGGAAAAGAGCTTTCAAATTCTGATACCAAAATTCCAGCAGTTCTGTTAGTTGATGATGTGCTTCTTTGAAACTTACACAAAATATGAACAGCAGGAAAAACACCTAGAACTAAAAAATTATAATAAAATAAATTAAAAGTGAACTTTTTCTTGGGTTGGCTCTATTTCCACAGTGAACACAGTGAAGTGTTGTAAATTTCTTGAGAACTTCATCATAAGTCTTGGAGAAGACTTTGAGAGCCTCTGTTCTAAGCTTCTCTTCAAAGTAAAATTCTGTAGCTTTCACCTGGAAACAGAAATGAAGAGGTGCAAGAAAGTGATGATCAGATTTCCTTGCTCATGATGGCATTTGAAGTCATTATTAAATGAATCAAAATAACTTACCTTGTACTCTGTTCCACATGGACGTTTTGCCTTAGCAGTGGCTCTAGATGAGAATTTTTATAGTACAGTGAAGAAATTGGACCATCCCAGGCGCTTAAAGGCAAACTTGGTTTTCTTGGAAAGTGAAAAAATCTTTGTAAAATTCCTGAAGATGCTGCTGTAAACCATTTATTTCACCTCTTGTCTCAGAACTAGCAGGTACATTCTTCCATTGATAAAGATCTATTTTGTGAAATACGCCACCTGGGAATGTTTTTGTTATACTTTAGTGTGCTGAACTTGTGAACATCTTGGAGCATTTTCTGGTTCTTTTGCTTTTATAAGCTTTGAAGTGTAAACAAGCCTTAAAAAGTTTAATTTGAGGAATATGTGGTATGATTTCAGAGAGTCTTGTCAAAGCATTATGTGACCATGTTTGCTGCTGTTTGACAGAATTTTCTCCATAGATGGTTCCTGAACATGAAAGGTCTTTCAGTAGTATGGCAGTATTGTGACAGATGTCACAAAAATATTCCTCCTCAAATTCTGATTGTTAGTTTTTCCACTTGCCCTGTTTAGAAATCACGTAAATCTGGTGAGTCTGCCCTCTGTCAAGTATTCCTTCAGCAGAAGGGATTTTGAAGAGTTGAGTAAACTTGCAAAATCAAAGTTATTTGAAGAAATAGAATCCAGCAGTAGTCATAGTAACAGGTACCAGGAGATTTTTGGACTAGAAGCTTGTTTGAGATGGGATGATTTTGGGCAAAGTAGTCTTCTCCAAGTGTCCATACACTGGAAGTAGGAAGTGTCAGGCTCTGGGAGAGACCTCGTTCCTAAATAATCTTGTTTCTCTTAGCCCCCAAAACAGGTGGAAGTTGCTTTGAACTTCTTTAGTGTTTCTCCAAGAATTCATACGCAATATAGTGGAAGTCACCAAACTGGCAGTAAAAAATGAGATGAAGTGAGCAACTCTTCACTTGGTTATAGGAACCTATTTAGCCAGAAGACATGCACTTCAGCTTCTTTAACAGCTCAGCCTGGTGGTGGAGGACAGGAGACAGAATCTGTTGGAGGCGTTTAGTGTGAATCTTCCATCAGACATGCTGAATATGCTCTTCTTGATCTAAATGGACCTATTTGCTCACCAGAGCTTTGGGAATGTAGATACATTTCTTCACGTTGATACTGATCTTTGGATATTGGCAAACCCTACAGATTCTGAACTGTTCTTTCTTAATCTAGACAGCTGTTCCCCAGCTGGGCTCTATCAGCCCTCTTAAAATTCAGATTTTTTGGGAAGTATTTTTTTGTTTCATCTCTCAGCTGCCTATGTATTGTTGCTTCTGCCTTTGGCCTGATGTTTTGTGCATAATTCTTTATGAAAAGAGCATTGCCTCATGTGATATATTAATATTAGTATATCAGTATAACCAGTGTAATGTTTTCGTTTCCTGGAGAAGAAGGGAACAGAAGGATATGAGAGTGTCATTTCACTTTTAACACTGGTATGTTTCTCTCTTCTTTTGGTTCCTAGCATGAACCTGCAAGCCAAGTGTGCTTCACCAAGACTTTGCTCTTTTCCCTATTGTATGGACTGAAATGCAGCATTTGGCTCAAACAAGTCTATATTCTTAATTCCTTCCTGTCCTAAAATTACAGAAGCGCCCTATTGCATGTATTACTGATGCAATCAGAAGACTGTAAGCTCAAGTTATGAAGGAAGTCAGGTGCTTTGGTACTACTGCAGCTTCTTAGATATACAGAATAAAAAGATAACTCTCTAAACATGAGGGAACATTTAATGGGGGTAAGATCTAGGAGGGAATGAGAGTTACTTTGATGTGTAAATACGGATTTTTTTATCCTTCAATTTAGACTGCACATGCTTTTTCTGTTGCTGCAAGATATATAGTTGCAGTTGACAAGATGCATGTATTCAAGGTGCCAGTAGGGAGAAGACCCCAGGAAAGAAGATCCAACCACCTGTTGACTGAGAAGGGTCAAAAGGCGCTTCTTAAACAATTGGAAACTCATCTCAATTCCCTGCCAGCAGAGGTCTTTACAGGTAAGAAAAGATTGCATTGTTCACATCTTCAGTGTAATCTTTTTCCTTCTGGCATTTAATCACAGTCTTTTCACTACTCCAGAGTTGAAAGGAAGATTGGGAGGAGTGTAACACCAATAAACCAAGTGGTTTTAAATATCAAGCATAGAATCATTAACATTGGAAAAGATCTCCAAGATCATCGAGTCGCAGCCTTTGACTGAATGCCACCTTGTCAACTAGACCATGGCACTGAGTACCATGTCCAGTCATTTCTTGAGCACTTCCAGAGATGATGGCTCCACCATCTCCCTGGGCAGACCTTTCTTTTCAGTGAAGAAACTTGTCCTAATTCTCAACCTGAAATTCCCCTGGTACAGCTTGAGACTGTTTCCACTTTTCCTGTCACTAGTTACCTGGGAGAAGAGACTAACTCCCACCTCACTACAACTTCCTGTCAACAATAAGGTCTCCCCTGAGCCTCCTCTTCTCCAGACTAAACAACTCCAGCTCCTTCAACCACTTCTCATAAGACTTGCACTCCAGACCCTTTACCAGCTTCATTGCTCTTCTCTGGATATGCTCCTCACTGTCTTTTTTTGTTGTGAGGGGCCCAAAACTCAACACAGTACTTGAGGAGTGGCCTCACCAGTGCTGAGTATGGGGAAGAGTCACTGTCCTGGTCTTGCTGGCCATGCTATTTCTGATCCAGGCCAGAATGCTATTGACCTTCTTGCCCACCTGGGCACACTGCTGGTTCATATTAAACCAACAGCTGACCAGCACCCCCCAGGTCATTTTCTGCTGGGCAGCTTTCCAGCCACTCTTCCCCCAGCCTGTAGCACTGCATGGGGTTGTTGTGACCCAAGAGCAGGACCTGGCACTTCTCCTTATTGAACCTCAAGCAGCTGACCTCTGTTGTTGGCCCAGATTCCTCTCCGGAGCCTTTCTGCCTTCCAGCAGATCAGCACTCCTTCCCAAATTGGTATCATCTGCAAAGTCACTGTAGGTGCATTCGATCCCCTTGTCAGTAAAGATATTAACAGGACTGGGCCCAACACTGATCCCTGGGGGACACCACTAGTGACCGGCTGCCAACTGGATGCAGCCCCGTTCACCACCACTCTCTGGGCCCGGCCATCCAGCCAGTTCCTAACTCAGCAAAGAGCGCAGTCAGTTTATCTAGGAGAACACTGTGGAAAACAGTATCAAAGTCTTTACTGAAAGTCCAGATAGACTACCTCCACAGCCTTTTCCTCATCCTCTAGACAGGTCACCTGGTCTCACCTGGTCATAGAAGGAGATCCAGTTGGTCAGGAAGGACTCATCTTTCCTAAACCCATAGGTTTAGTGGCTGGGCCTAATCCCTTGGTTGTCATGTACGTGCTGCATGATGCTACTCAAGATGGTCTTTTCTATAACTTTTCCCAGTGCTGAGGTCAAGCTGACAGACCTGTAGTTCTCCGGATCCTTCTTCCAGCACTTCCTGTGGATGGGCGTCACAGTAGCCAATCTCCAGTCATCTGGGACCTCCCTGGTTAGCTAGGACTGATGATAAATGATGGAGGGTGGCTTGGCGAGCTCTTCCAACAGCTCCCTCATCACCCTAGGGTGGTCCCATCTGGTCCTATAGACTTGTGGACATCTAAGTGGCTCAGCAGGTCACTGCTTGCTTCCTCTTGGGTTGCAGGGGGTCTATTCTGCTTGCTGTCCCTGTCTGCCAGCTCAGGGTCTAGTTGTACTGAGGCTACCCATTCTTACTGTTAAAGGCTGAGGCAAAGAAGGTGTTAAGTACCTCAGCCCTTTTCCTCATCCTTAGTGACAATGTTCCCTCCCATGTCCAATAAAGGATGGAGATTTTCCTTGGCCCTCCTTTTGTTGTTTATCTTGCACAGCACAGGCCATATTGAGTTCTAGCTGAGCTTTTGTCTTCCTAATTTTTTGTCTACATAACCTAACATGTCTTTGTACTGTTAACTGCCTGTCCCTTCTTCCAAAGTTCACAAGCTCTCTCTTTTACCCTGCATTCCAATGAAAGCTCCTTATTCAGCCAGGCCATTCTTCCACACTGTCTTGTCTTTTGACACCAGGATGGCCCACTTCTGCACCTTTAAGATTTCCTTCTTAGAGTATGTCTGGCCTTCCTGGACCCTTTGTTAATAAGGACTGTTTCCTAAGGGAACTCAGAACTCTTTTTTCTGTAGCTATTCATACATTCTACACTTCAAACTGAGTTTGTAAATATATTGAAATTTTTGAAAGCTGCTAGATTATTACTTTTCCTGAAGGTAGGACACTTAAATGTGTTTCAGCAAAGGTCCTAGAAATTGTATCTGAAGAGTTAAGGTTAAAACTTTGATTAATGAAGTTACTAACCTCTGTGGTGGTCTAGCCTCTTGATGTTCAACATTTTTCTAAGATGTTAATGATTGTGAAATCAAGA
This sequence comes from Lepidothrix coronata, assembly GCF_001604755.1. Taxonomy (NCBI): domain Eukaryota; kingdom Metazoa; phylum Chordata; class Aves; order Passeriformes; family Pipridae; genus Lepidothrix; species Lepidothrix coronata. The sequence goes on along the minus strand of NW_016690235.1, from coordinate 1,962,700 downwards.
AGCTGATTTTCATTAAAGAAAAGGTATATAGAAAAATCTTTGAGGTTAAACTAGTCTTTAAAGGCCTGTATCTATGAAAATGCTTTCTCCTTACCCAAGATGCTGGATCAAAGGGAGATGCATTTGTTTAACATTAGGTATTTGGAAATAGTAATAATTCATTGCCCTTCAGTAAGAATGATTATCAGTTGTTCTGTTCAATAGAGGTAAGAAGATTCCCCATTTCCCAACATAGTCAAGGGGAAAAATATTTTAACCCTGTCTATGTCAGGAAAATAAACTGTGCAAAAACAAACCGCCATGTATTTTGATCTCTGTTATGTAAATTCCACTCCTAACGATTTCCTTACTGCACATTGTGGAGAGCAAAACCAGACTTCACACCCATTTCCGCTGTACCATTGGCAAGTGAATCTGTATGCAGTTTTGTTGGAATTGCAAGATCAAAGACAAAATGAGCTTTTCACTTCTGTGCTGTCAAAACAGTGGTTTTGTGCATACCAAGAGATGTTATATGATGAGCTGGGTAATCAACTGAGACAATCAGTTGAGTTTGATGTTAAATTCTGTCATCTGGGAACACTGAACCAAATGTTCTGTGTAAAACCAACAGGAGGTAGGAGAAAAGAGACAAAGAGGTTAAGAAAATGAAATTTTTATCCAGGTATATGCAATTCCAAACAGATTTGTTCTTTATGAGATTCATTGGAAAATTGGCCTATCACATGAAACAGACAGATTGGTACAAGCAACTAGAGGCCTACCCATTAGTGGAAATGATGCAAGAAAACAAATGGGTTTTTTTGGGGGAAACATTGTTTTCAGAAAGCCATGTGCCTCCTTTTCCTGATCAAGAAGACCTCCAGGCTTTGAAGGGTAGTGATGATCAGCCATGATAGTTCAGATAATGCAGATAGTTCAGATATTAATCTCTAAAAACATGTAGTAGAATAGCAACTAAGAGAAGGAATTTTACCTTTGAGAAAACTTGAACCAAGATTCAGGGCAAACAGCTGCTGCCTAAAAATGCATTAACATTTCACTGGCAGAGAGCCTTCTTCCTGTAGTGATTGTTTACCTTTTTTTGTTGCTGGGAGTAATTGGCTAGAGCAGTCACTTGCAGCTGTTAGATACTCTGAGTTCCAGCAGAGATCATCAAGGCTTTGTGTGCATTACGGTTCTGTTTGGAAACCACTGAGTCTCAAGAGTAGTTTACATCAGAGAGTACTTCTGGCAACTGGATGGTCCACTGAAAGAAATGAGATAAACTTATGCTTTTAATTTTTAGTTGAGCAGATGGGGTCTTACTGCACAAACCAATTTGGTGTGTGTGAAAACAAAAAACTGCAACCAGATTGACCCGTGTGAATTTCCTAGGTTTTATCATCTGAACATCTGGAGTATGCGCGGTTTTGACAAACAAAAAAATCTCTGAATGCCCACCAGGCCAGGTAAACAGCTTTTTCACAACATCTCCCTTTTCCCTTGGGTGTACAGAAAGACATTTCCATATGAAAATGTCTTCTGGAGTGATAGATATGGCTATTTCTCACCTGGAAAGAGGCAAACATAAGCAGCACTTGCTGGTTTTCTTAGCTTCCTGCAGAGTTTGAAAACAGACCTAATAGAAAGCCATTGTTTAGTTCTGGTTTTAGTATGAATTCAGAAAACAGGCAAACTTATTTACTGTTCCTGGACCTATGCAGCAGCTAACTGTAACAAGTTACATGTATGAAACTGAGTTTCCCTTGCATGTTATTCACACAAGCAACATGCAAGTTCTATCTTGAAGTTCCATAGTTTGCTTCGTATTGAGTTATCTCTGAAGAAATATATTGTGTGAATGCATGATAACTTCTTTAGCTATTCAGATTTAGTTTAGCTGCCAGCTTCTTTCAAAAAGTGAAAGAACACCCAAGTCAAGAAGTCTTCATGCTCTTCAAGTGTGTTAAAAGAGCTGGTAGAGTTGCACCTTTGATTCTTTTATTACTTTCGTTTTCACAGCTGTGTGAGGAAGGAACCTCAGCCCATCAGGCTGCCAACCAGTCAGTAGTGGGGTTCTGCAGGGCTCCATTTTAAGCCTATTTCTCTTCAACATCTTTATGAATTACTTGGATGCAGGACTTGAAGGAATGCCAAGTAAATTTGCCACTGACGCTAAATTGGGTGAAGCTGTTGAATCCCTTGAAGGCCAAGAAGCCCTGCAGAGAGACCTCGACAAATTAGAGGACTGGGCAATCACCAACGGTATGAAATTCAACAAGGGGAAATGCCGGATTCTGCACCTGGAATAGGGCAATCTGGAGGTACATACAGATTGGAGAATGAAAAACTGAAGAGCAGCACCGTGGGAAGGGAGCTGGGAGTCCTGGTCGATGGCAAGTTGAATGTGAGTCAGCAGTGCCCTGGCAGCCAGGAGGGACGACCCTGTCCTGGGGGGCATCAGGCAAAGCATCACCAGCTGGTGGAGGGAGGGGATTGTCCCGCTCTGCTCTGCCCTGGGGCAGCCTCACCTTGAATATTGTGTGCAGTTTTGGGTGCCACAATAGAAGAAAGCTATTAAGCTATTGGAGAGTGTCCAAAGGAGGGCAATGAAGATGGTGAAGGGCCTTGAGGGGAAACCGTATGAGACAACATACCAAGTGGCTGAGGGCACTTGGTTTGTTCAGCCTGGAGAAGAGGAGACTGAGGGGAGATCTCATTGCAGTTACAACTTCCTTGTGAGAGGAAGAGTGAGGGCAGACACTGATCTCTTCTCCTGTCCAGTGACAGGACCAAAGGGAATGGTATGAAGCTGAGTCAGGGGAGGTTTAGGCTGAATATTAGGAAAAGGTTCTTCACCCAGAGCATGGTTGGGCACTGGAACAGGCTCCCTGGGAAAGAGGACACAGCACCAAGCCAGGCAGAGCTCAAGAAGCATTTGGACAATGCTCTCAGGCACATGGTATGATTCTTGGGCTTGCCCTGTGCAGGGCCACGAGTTGGACTTGGTGATTCTTGGGGTTCCCTTCCAACTCAGGATATTCTATGGCTGATTTTCTAGGATTAAGTGTTTTTAGAATATACATACAGACATATGTTAGACTGTGAGCTTTCTCCATGTATTTCTTCCCTCACCTTCCCTCAAGATGCTAAACTGTAGTACGACACCTTAACTCTAAACCCTTTGAAATTACCTGGCCAACACCTGGGACACGCAGTGCCTACCACTCCTATTACTCTAACTTATGGAGTCCCTTAAAATGCTTCTGCAAAATTTGAGCATTTGTTTGAAACATAAATATTTGGGAGGGAGAGGGTTCGTTTGGTTTTATTGTTGGTTTGTTGTTGTTGTTGTTGGCTTTTAATAGGGCAGTTACTATAGCCTTCCTAACCTGACATCTGGTCAAAGAACTTAAAATTCTAAAGAACTTAAAATTCTAAAGTACTTGTCTTGATGGAGAATTTGTGTTACAATTTATAAGCATGAAAATTTTTTAAAGTATTTTGAATTTTGTGAGAGATGGGGTTTCCCATCATTTGTGTTTCTATTGACATAATACTTAAAATAATTTCAAAAGGAAAGGCAGATAATGTATGTGGAATGATCTTGAAGAAAATAACTCTGGTTGTTTGAGACTGAAAACCACTGAGAAAATATAGAGGAGTTCACAAAACTAATATCTACTGATGTCTGGATTAAAATTCATAATAGTTTATATGTATGATAGGTTAGTGTATGATTTTCTTGTGGCTTTTTAAAGGTGTCGGTTACAAACCCATGTGTATGCTCAATCGTTGCTTGCATTGAAGTTGTAACAGTTGTAATAGCTAAAAGTTTAAAAATTTAGAAGGTGTAATTTTAATAAGATGTGGACATATTTATTTATACTTTAAAAAGGACTGCAGTCTCAGCAAGTAGTAGTTTGTCTTCATTAAAGAAACATTTGAAATATGATGTATAAAGAATAGAAACTGCTCACTCAGTTTATACTTGTTTATATGTATCTGCTTGCTGCATATAAAAAATATATCTACAGAGAGCACAATGTAAATTAAAATATGGATTATCCTTGAAAGTGGTATTACCATATGGGAGTATGTTGTGTTATCTGTAAAATATAAAGCAAACTTTACTGTGCTGTAAAATAGAGCATTTTGTATAGTTTCACGTTTTGGAAGGAGTTACTTTTTCTCACCAAGATGAGAAAACATTGTCACTTGTTTGAGGTCTCTACAAGCATTTCACAATGCACAAGAGAAAGGTACTATAGCTAATTACTTCAAAATTAATTACATTTTAATTTTGTCTGCATTTTTTTTTCAAGATACATACTGATCAGACAAGCAGATGATCAGTAACACTGAAAGGGATCATAGTTCTAGAGCTTATATTCTTCTTCTGGTCACAGCAGTTTACATTCTCAATCACTTAACCAGTGTGTGTGTAGGAATTAATGAGCGCTGGAGACTAAATCCCCAGAAGTCCTCTCCTGGTGAGTCATGAGTATGGCTTCTGCTTCCTATTTCATGCACAGTTACTTACTCAGGGCATCTATATGGCTGCACTCAGTGGTGACTAGCAAGTAAACATCTGACTTGTTTAACACTGCAGAAAAATTTGCTTTTAAGAACCAAAATCCAAGAAATTTCTTCATCTTTTTGTTTACTGAGCATGTTTTGGAGAAGACAGCGGTCTAAATTAAAGATTTGTTTTAGTAGTAGTCTTTACTGCTGGCAAGTGAACTATCACTTAAAGGTGCTGATCTCAAATTCCACTAGGGTTTTCCAGGAACTGTCCCTGGACTTTCAGAATGCCAGTTCCTATATTTTGCTTAAGCAAAATGCCGTATGGAAGGATATTGTGAGTGCTTTGTGAACCCTTCAGTGAGCACCTAGAGGTTAATTTGACTTGACCTCTGATGTCCAAGTCCTCAGGTTTTTTTCTTGTGATTTTTCTTATTTTCTACACTCAGGAAAGTCAATTAATCAGAAGTTGCACCTCATAAACAGCACACCGCAAACAGCAGCTTCTGTCCTTGGATTAGAGCAAAACCTACAATAAGCTGTCAAAGATGCTTGACTACCACGTGTAGCAATACAATCTCTCCTCCCTACCCACACATGGACCCTGCAGTGAGGGGGGGACCTTTCCGAAAGAATAGCACCACATCCAGATCCATAAGAAAGCTGAGGTTCTTCCTTTTTTTCCTCCTGTGTAGAAGCTTGTCTCTTACAGTATAGCATGACGCTTAATGGTAATATGTTGTGATTGATCCCTATTTCAAGTGGCTACCTGCCAGAAGTATGCAAGCAAATCTGTGTTAGTTTTGGAGACAAGAAGTGATACTGCAATGAGACGGGGAGGTGTGACTGTAATTTGCACCTCTACTTCGTTTTCCCAAAGGATCTGTGTTTTCTCTGTGAGTATTTCAGAAAAGTGGCAAGGGGACACCAGCCAAATGTGCTGTTAACAGATGTAGCAGTGGCACTCAGTCAGACACAGAGTCTATCATTAGTGCGTAAAGCTTTCCTCTTAAACATATGCATTGCAGGAGGCAACCAGCCGAAAATATTTGCTAATTGTCAGCCAAAGGCTGAGTTGTTTCACTTGTTGTAGCACTTTTAAATCCAAGCTGCTGAGTTAAGGAGGGAAGGGTCAGCATTTATTCTTGACAGTCTTCTGTCAAACATCCTGGTTTCCAGTCAGTGCACGTCTAACACAAATAGGGAAATACCATCAACCCTTGCTGAACAGCAGATCTAATTTTGCTATTAAGTCTCTCTCATTAATGCATCAGTCAGCTTTTGTTAAACTGATTTTATAGCCTTTGCCCCTATGAGGGCCGATGTTTAATGGAGAGATTTAAGCAGGAGCAGTCATTATTCATTACTGCAATTGTCAATTTTGCTCACATAAAAAAGATCACAATTCGAACAAGGAAAACAAACTGTGGCTGTTTTGAGGGACAGATCTGTGGCCCTGGTTTGCTTTGTTCAGCTACAATGGAGCAGATGCAGAGAGGATTATTCTGTGCACTCTTTAGTGATAGGTGTTATTAGGATGCCTAACAATCTGGGTGCTTTGGCACTTACCTAAAAACATCCATGCTTGCATGGATATTGTCTCAGACTTTCCAGCTGGACACAAACTGGGACAATTCCTCTGGTTTTTAAGGTTGCTGTGCAGGTGACTGACTGGGGAAGGAGGCTAGGGGGAGACAGCTCCCATAGGACCTCACCTCTCTGGGTGCCCTTGGTCAGGCTGTGAGCAGAGCAGCCCTGCTTTGTCAGTGGCTCAGTTTGAAGAAGAAGGATTCTGGTTTGTTTCTTAAAAGGAAGTTCCAATCTCTTACTTAATTCAAAGTTACTCTGGTATGGATTGTTACAATTTTTTCAGCTGGCACTATATAGTGGGAGAAGTCCTGATGGAGGTAATCTGGTAAAGTAATGATCTCTGTTTGACAGGTATCCTAGAGGCTGTAGCTACTTACTTCTCGCAGCTTGCGTGCTCATTGTCATGCATGTAAGCTCTACAAAGTGCTGGCTTTCCACACACTTTTCCAGCTGTGCAAAGTATGTAAATTATTCAGACTCGTTCCTGGAGTGGGGAAAAAAGCTTGACATACAGCCAATATGTCACACACATGCTTTTGTAGAAATCATGCTAACCAAAATATCTTTGCTGATGTCTGCACACGTGTGTATGTGAAGTTCAATGTCGCCAAATGTTTTGATTTTGTTGTGTTAAAGCTAAGTAACCAAATGACACCTGCAAATTTGGAGCACCTCTTGCATTTCTCAGATCACAAGCACACTCTATTCTTAAGGACGAACTAACTGTTCTCCTTCAAAGTATCTAGGCTGATGGTGAATCCTAGTTTGTCTTTGCATGATCATTTGAAGATAATTTTTGTAATAGTACTGCATACATCTTTAAATCTGCAACACCAAAGGGATTTTTTATGAACGACTGAATAATTCATTGTGCAAAACTTTATCAGTAAATGATGAAAAATTTTATTGCTATGGGATCATATTTGATCACTGTAATGCAGGAATATGGTATCATCTACCAATATAGCTTTCTTCTACTGTCTTGAAATGCCAGTGCTTCCTTTGCACGCTACTACCTAAGAGAGCAGCTACTTCTCACGTAATTAGTTAAGGTGCATGGTTGAGAGTGGAGAAGTGGGAAAAGGAGTACTTACACCTATGGTTACGTGTAAATGACACCAATAAATCATGTTTGAAATAGTCCCTTAAACTGAAGTCCATACGTTCACTAGGAAGAGGTTTTTCTATACAGAAATGAGGCTGAAGGGAATCATGTGTGCCCATGTATTCTGGTTCAGGTTCTCCAAATATTTTTGTTACTTTCCATAGGAATAATTTGGAGGTTTCGTGTATATGCTCTTTCTGCATTTTCCATGGTTGTCTGTGCTGATTAGATTGTCTAGGCTAATACCCAAACCCTTAGATTTATTGAAATATGTTTTCAAACATTAAATGTTGCTTTATTTCAACATTTGAAGATATACTGTTTGAAGAAGGTATACTTAAAATAATTCAGAAGCAAAAGCTTTTTTTGGTTTAAGAAATTATTTTGAGTATTTTAGGAAAAGAGCAAATTTGGCACCTTTGTCTTAAAATTAAAAAATCCTTTCATAGCAGAGCAATTTAGATACATTTAAAGCAATTCAGCTAAAAATAAAGCAAGTTGGGTTTTTGCACTTATTGCTTAAAGAAAAAAGACATTTTTATGACGTAGTGGGTTGACCCTAGCTGGGTGCCAGCTCTTTTTTAAAGATTTTGTGAAATGACCTTTGGTCCTCTTGATTACTTTATGTTAAAGTAGAATTTCAGGCACAGAACTCCAGAAATGTTTTATTTTTATATGAGGTGGAACTCTGATTTGTTTGCATGTGTGCTCCTATGCTGCAGCCTTTACAGTAAATGAAACAACGAGATTATCATAGTTTTTGTGTTCTTTTTCCTGTTGTCAACAGGAGCTAACTGTATGGAGGAAAACTGAAAGGTTCCTAAAGGAATATATATGTAAGCTGTAGTATTAGAAACTTCTTGTGAAGTTGGAAACTTCCATTTATATTAGTAGAAAGTAATTAAAAATGAGCTAAAATTGCTTATAGAATTTAAAGCTCTTTAAAATTTATATATAAATTCACTGAAATTATATAGATGTGGTGTATATATAAAGCTAAGTTTGAGCAGTGTTGGACTCTTAATGGTATTTAAAAATAAAAAGCATCTGTTCAGTCTAAGTACAAAATTAAAACAACATATGTGATCAACTTTTGCTGATTTTATATTTGTTTTTTCTCCTCACGCTGTTTGTGCAAGCCAGCTCACTCTTTAGGGGGCTAAAGGGGTAAAGGTCAAACTTACTAAGTCAAATAGATGTTTTAAAGCATTATAGTATATACAGTTTACAGTAACCACTGACATATGCTGATATCAGTCATGTGAATGATCATTTTGCGGTGACTTAAAGCCTCTCTTAAGAACAAATAAATGATATAGTTTATATTTGGGTGACCAGAGAAGCTGTTTCAGAAAAGATTGCATATTGCAGTTGTTAATTTACAATAAATCACCAGCAAAAGGTGCTGTTGGAGGTGTAGGAAGGAACTAACTCTTACTCTCTTCTGTACTTTAGATCTATCTTTAAGCCTGGGAGGTTTTGAGGAGGAAATCAACGTTACTGCTGGAACAGGTTTAGGATGAAAATGAGAAATGTCTTTGTATAACAGTGTTTTCAAGGGGCCTCATTTTATCAACAAAATCAGTATATCGCATCATTAATTTTTTAAAATTTTACAAGTGGCAGGGACTACACTGAGGAAGGGCACAGGCCAGAACATATGACTGCTGTCATTTTTGTTCAAGCAACACTTTCCATTCAATGTCTCAACTCAGCTCCTATAATTGACTTCTTGTTCATTCTATCTTCTCTATGTGGCGGGAAACTGAGGCACAGAATAGGTGAAAACTGTTGTTCAAGGTCATGCAGGGAAACAACCCGTCTGAAAATATAATCTTCCACTGCTTTAGTCATTGGATTGGTTTGAGCACCTTCCAAGAAGAGAAATGGTGCTAAAGGCGGCATTTTAAAACCATTTCCACTTACTGTTGCTCTGTTTTACAGACCGATTTGTTATTTCTTCACTTAAGAAAGTAAATTTAAAAGAAATTTGCAGATGAAAATTTCTTCACAGAGACATTAGAATTGCTGTGTTGATGTAAGATGATCCTTATAATTTAATCTGTAAATGTTCCCTGCAAATACGTTAGGTAAACTGATAAATTACAGTGCTTTTAATCTTCAGGAAAGTGGTAATGTTTGTGGTTTTTTTCTGCAATTTCTTTCCTTAAATGCTTATCGAGTCTCAGCTGCTGCTTTAAATATGTATGTTTGTTTGTGTTGTGGTTTGTTTTTTTTAAATAAGGTGCTGCTGTATAACATTTCCATACAGATGATGGACAACTTTATATCTGCATTCATAGACTGATGAAGAAGCTGTACTGGAAATACAGGTTAGGGAGTGAGTAATGTTTTTCATTAATAGTGATGTAGGATTAGATGCAAGGAGTCTGAAAGCTCCATTCCTGTTCTGCTTCCAAATGGATTTGAAATGCTTGGTGCTTTTTAGTCATAAATCATGAAGCCCACAAGTTCCATTACTGTTCTTTGTAACAGTAGAGGCAATTCTAGTGTTATCCATAACTATAATTATTTATACATCAAGACATTTAATGCTCTTTTTCCTGTACCTGGGGATAAATAAAAATATTCCCCTTAAAAAATGATGCATGTGGATGCACTTTACCCCAGAATAAGTAAATAGCATTCCAATTTGTTTAATTCTTTAAAATTCTTCAAAGTTATTTTTACCCAGCTTGAAAAGAATAACTGATTTTTGAAGACAGATTCCATCTTCTCCCCTAAGATATATTTATTCTTTATTTGAATTGAATATACTGAGAGGACACTCAACTCAGTGTTGGTTAAAAGACTATGAGGATTCAAGTGTAAGTGATGTGCATTTTCTCCTGAATCAGAGGAAGGAGATCATTGTGGATCTTGTAGTAGTGTTAACATTTAGTCATTTTATCATTTCCTTTTACTGACATTCATGCAATCATTCTAGTCCTCTTGGTGCTCTTGAGATTATTTGTACCATGTTATTGGGGGAAATATGGGATTGTATTTTTGTTGTGTGAGATATTTAAATGATCTTTTTCCAGCTTAGGTTCCAGAATCTGGGGAGAGAATCCCAGGTGATGACAGGCTGGTCAACACCTCTTTGCCCTTGAGAAGGCCATATTGGAGATACTGAAACCTCAGCTAGGCAAGTTTCTGGTGAACCTGATCTGGATCAACCTGGTTCAAGCAGGGTGTTGAACCAGGTGATTTCCAGAGGTTTCCATTAAGTACCAGTAAAATTGTCTCTTTTTTACCTTGACCTCACTTCAAAGCCAAAGGTGTTTGGAAGCACCGAAGACTAACTTTGGTCTGCCCAGATAAACTGAGCACTTCACTGTCATTGTGTACACACAGCCATGGATGGTGTGTCAATGCATTTTCTAATCCCACATTCTGCTGCTTCTAGACTTATAGTAACTTCTACAGCAATGGATTGTAGCTGGAAACATGAGACCAGCTGCTTGAAAGTCTTTTGCTGACCACTATGTCATTTACTTTTGCCTGCTTTGTAACAGGGACTATATTTGGACAAGGAAACTATATTACATTTCTCTCTGAGTTTTGCAGAAACAGCAGACAATAGAACTTTTAAAGGGAATTAATTTTATTTACAAGTACGGCAATTGTTTTTCAATTACTGGTGTTTTCCACTGTGGGCATCTTCACTCATCTCAAATTCCAATCAAAACCAAGAGTAGAAACGGCTTATTCTCTGTTGTCCTGACAGGTTGAAAGGTTTCTTATGTGTATGTGTGGTTTTTGTTAAGTCTGTTACAATCCCTTTGAAGACAGAATGGCAGCCTGATATGCTGGACAACTCACTGCCCTAAGTATGGCACTTTTATAACAGTTCATATGTGACACAGAACAGTTCATAAGCTTTATAACAGTTCATAAGCTTCACAGAAATGTGAAGCTTATCTGTTTTCAGATAATTTGTTTAATGGCTGGCATCTGAGGAAACTAATTTTATTGTACATACACAAGAGGACATTTCGTCTCTGTGCAACAGAAGAGTAGGTGACAGACTGCCAGGTAACATAGTGAATGCTCCCTCCTCTTCTTTGTTGGCTTAATCATTCTTTAAATGGTTATAATTTTTTCCTGTTTCAGCTGCTTGCTTGATAGCTCTGTTTATACCTATATTAAGGGGGAGATAAAAAATTCAACCTCTTCTTGAACATGCACACATCTTAAAATTCATAACAAATGTTCACATTTGCTTTGAGTGTTTTATCTATGTTTTGCTGAGAAACCAAGTGCCTGTAGTTACATTTGAAAACCCTGTTTGTCTTTTCTAAGTGTAAAACAGGCTTTGTTTCATAAAGAACACCCTGCTTATTTCCTCCAACTCTAGCTGTGAGGCTTCCTTAGTGCCAAAGCACTCTAGTTTCAGGTGGTAAAATATTTCAAGCAACTGAAAAGAGTGGGAAGGGATAGACATTCCTGTTATAAAGCAACAGAGAAAATGACATTTAATTTCTTCGTTATAGATGGAACTGGACTTAAAAAAAATTAGAATAAAATCAGATGCCACCAAAAGACTGTTACTTCTAGTAATTTTTGTATGGTCAAGGCCTGTTCTTATACTGAGTTCAACATTACTGTAACCAGTCTAATCTCCATGGGACTACTTCTGGGATAGAATAAAAGTCACCTGCACTGCTGTCAAATTGGTAGCATATTGTTAAGAGATGGTGATATCTACTCATCTTAAAATAGTTGTAGAAAATAGGTCAGTTCTGGTTACAGAAACTATCATTTGCAAATTTTTTCTGCCATCCTCCAGAAATACACAAGGTATAGTTGGAAGAAATGTTTGGCTAGCCTTTACTATTTTTCAAATGCTTCATTTATGGACACAGAATAGAAAGGATCTGGAGGAATATACCAGCTGATAGCGAAGACAACCTAGCTCTGAAAGAGCTGAGTTTCTTTGCTACAAGGTTTTGCTTAAGCAGGGCTCTGTTAGCCTAAATACTGAATCCTGCTATGTTCCAGAAATTAGGACATAGTGCCTTCTTTGTGGCAAAACAGAGCTCTGTCTTTCCCCAACTGATCTCCCAGTATAATGGAAACATCTGCAGGAGCCCCCATTTTTGGCTAGCCTTGATTCAAAGAGTTTGCAGAACTTAGAAATTTGAGGCTTCTATCTCTAAAACTGATAAAGGCTCTGTGACCTGCTGTAGATTTGTATCTTAAAAAAGAACATCAGTGAGCTTCCGACAGCTACCTGAAAGCAGAATTACATAACACATAACATGTGGATACATGTTAAGTATAAAACAGAAAACAGCAGTCTTGTAAAACAGCCTCCCAAACTAGCAGAGAGGTATGAAGCTTTAAAAGCTGTGGAAGAATAACCTGCCCAAAATACAAAGTAAAGTGTTGTGCACTGCAATCTTACACACATTGTTGCTCCATGGATTGCCATTTCTACCTTTTAGAGGTCCCACATCAAGTATAGTCTGGCCTAAACCTATGTTGTGTGCATATCAGATTAAATTAGCTGATGTTTCTTCATCCTTTAATATACAAAGAGTAACATTAAAGAAACAGTGAAACCTGGAGATCAGTATCCTTGGAAATATCGTCATTTTAAAAATGAGCAATTAGCATTTCCTCTTAATTGCATGTAAAATTTTCAACCTTCAGAATTACTCATAAATTTATGGTTTACAGTATTTATGCTGTGATTTTTGTAACTGATGTGCTGTAGCTGCATATTAATGGTGAAAGATTTTCTACCTATGCAGATTAGTGAGCACTTTGTAAAGGGAAGAGTTGCTTCTGTATGATGCATGCAGCAAATCTAACAATGAGAGTTAATACTGAAACTTTTACATTACACCTCCAAAGTCCTTCTGGTCAGGACTGCTCCCAATCCGTTCATCCTTCAACCCTTGTTCACACCAGGGGTTGCCCCAGCCCAGGCGAAGCACCTTGCACTGGACGTTCTTGAACATCATGAGGGTCACATGGGCCCATTTCATGAGCTTGTCCAGGTCCCTCTGGATGACATCCCATCCTTCAGGTGTGGCAAAGGCACTGCTCAGCTTACTGTCTGCAAATTTGCTGTGGTGCACTTGATGCCATTCTATCACTGACGAAGATGCTAAGCAGTACTGGTCCCAGTATGGACCCGTAAGGGACACCGCTCATCACTGATCTCCATCTGGGCATTGAACAACTCACCACCACCCTCCATTGCAACTATCCAGCCAATTCCTTATCCACCAAAGAGTCCACCCATCAAATCCTTTTCACTCCAATTTAGAGAGAAGGATGTTGTAGGGAACCATGTCCAAAGCCCTACAGAAGTCCTGATAGATGACATCAGTAGCCCTGTCCAAAGGTAGGCAACAACAGAATATTCTGCAAAGGTAGTTCCCAAGTAACCTAATACTAAGTGTTTTTGACTCAGAGCAAGTGCTAATATTTTGATAAATCTTAGAGACCTCAAGGGAGTGGAATAGTAGAGGTTAGCAAATTTTTTGTTGTACAGACAGCACGTTTCTAGATTGTTTTTGGTTTAGCCATATATACGGACTGAAGTTATGGATAAAGCGGGAACTGATTCAGTAAAGGGAATTTATATAAATATTGCAACCGAGTTTGTAAAGACAAATCCAACTTTAGTTAGAGCTACCAACTGTGTTCATTTTAACAATGACCATACAAATTCACAAATTTATTCACTTTATAGCTGTGACTACACATCAGAATGGGCTCACTTTTACCCTGAATATTTATGGTCTGCAATAATCTGATTAATCATAAAATTAGCTCCATGACCTGCTAATTCTTCATCCTTGCAGGGTCAGTGATGCATTTTCATTGATATGAAATGATCAGAATTTACTGGAGGTTTTCCATGTTTGCTCTGTGACAGGAATATAACTAGCTAAATATGTTGTAGTATGAATTACTGAAAGCAGTGGATTTATCTAGCCAGTGCTTTTCATTTTTTTTTTATCATTTCGAAGAAAAGCATAAATTCTTCAGAAAGTACCTCCTTTTGGATTGCTACATAGAATATGCAAACTGATTTTTCAAAATTATGACTCATTTGACACCCTTTGAATTGTATTCTGAAAACTCCAGGATTCTGAAAAGCACAAACTGAACCCACACTATTGTTAGTCAATTGTTTGCATGAATAACTTTTTACTTTTTCAAAGGTTCAGTTTGCTGGCTGATTCTAGAGGACATAGATATCTTAGTTGTTTGTTTGTCAACAGGTATTCAACACAACCATCTAGCTAAATTGTCTGGTACTGAGCTTTGTCAAGTGATACTGCAGTTTTCCAGGTACAGTCCTTTGAAGAGTATTGTCTTCTGTCTCTGCTACACCTGCAGAGTGGCACTGTTGGCCTTGCCCAGAGTCGGAATATGATCAGTTCTCAAGTTAAAGAGAATAGAGGAAACGTGCAGGAGCAAGAAAATTTGTTTAATTCAGTCTAGATTTTTTTTAAGAGAGGCAAATTAGTTTAGGAAGGCAAATAGTAATGGAGATGGATTTTTCTACATTTCGAATAGATGATTTTAAATTATCTGTAATATCTATCATTCTCAGAGAATGTGCATGAAATGGTGTAAACTGAAATACTCTATTGTATGTCTTAAATGAAGAAACTTAACGGGTTTTAAAACTTGACACTTTTAAAAATTATATTGCTTTTAGTAAACAAATTTGATAGCTTTAACCCTCTTAACATTTTTTAGACCTGCAGTGTCAGGCAGAGAATTTCTGATGGTACTTTTCTTTGAAGTACTTTCTCCAAGCCATGATGAACAAATGCTTCTTAAACATTCTCTGTAGTCTCCGTTTGTGGAGTAGGGAGATCGTCAGATAGACGAACTTGGAAATTTTATTCAGAGCACTACAAATGTAAGTGTAGTTTCAATTATACTTCATAAATAGGGCACTTTCTGGTAGTTCGGTATTGTACAGCCTGTATTATTATGTCCATACGAATTTACTTTTAAAGCTAACTATTGTTATTTCATTTCATCTGTATAATATGATTTAAATTTAAAATTAAAAACTATAAGTTCCCTCTTGATCTTTCTCAGTGTGCTGGTAGCATTCTTGTACAGCACATGAGAGAGAAGTAGAAAAACAAGTAGTTCTACTCACACTATTTTTTTCTAAATGTAAAAGAATGGCAACTTGCTAATACAGCAGTCATTGTATACCTTCATGGGCTTCTAGAAAAGCAACCTGAGAAAACATTCCTAGATTTTATTGAATACATAAAACCTCAGGAAATTTCAAATGTGCAGCAAAAGTCAGTCACAAGTCTGATGAATTCCACAATTTCTTTGGAAGCAGTTTTTCATCAGCACAGGCCCATCGTTAGAGAATAGTGCTTAATCTTGTTCCAATTCCTTGTGTTTTCGTAAAAAGATGCATGGCTCAGAAAAATGAATAAGCACAAATGGAGGGTTAAAGAGAGAGACTAGTGCCATTTTCTATTCTTTTATGAAGATGCATGAAAGTCATTGGGATTGCACACTTACATGTGTTTATCAGTGTGAGCAAATCTCAGCTGCCTGCAGTGCTAAGCAGGACTGTGGTCCCTGCTCTCCTGAGACCACCTTTCCTAGCAGATGAAGTGCTTTGAAAGGAGACAGGAGGAGCAAAAGGAGGCAAGAGTAGCAGTTCAAATACTGCTATTCATGGACTCCACGTACCATTTAAAACACCAGGAAAACTGAAAACAATTTTTATTTGTCCTGAGTAGTGAGAGGACACCTCTGGATGGATGACTGACTGTCATCCTTTTTTTTTTTTTTTTTGGAAGTCTTGCTGGGACAAAATCAATGCCACTTTCAGTGGATGCTCCATGAGTAATACGTGGAGTTGCATTAGCATGTAGCTGTGAGCATTTGCAAATCAGGAAGAATATAAAAAAGCATAGCTTGTACTTGATCTGTGGCATCAAGCTTTTGCTTTTACTCTCTCTGGAGGTTGTGATGAAGTACTCTGGTTCCCCTTGGTCAAACCAGAAAGAAATAATTTTCTTCCTGCTAAACTATTTTAAATTTGACAGGATCATATGAGCTTAGCCTAGCAAAGGCAAGGCAGTAAATAGAAGTATGAGAAAAAATTAGTCAAGTCCCCAAAGATAGTCCATCTAATAGATCCCCTCAAAAAAAAAAAGAACCAAATTTAACATCTAGTTATCTTACACTTAGTGAACTAAATGAAGTTGGACAGAAAAAAGAATCTTACAGAAAACTGAGATAAACTGTCTTAACCAGAAAGATAAAAATTTTCATTTTAAATGAGAATTCATTCTGTCTACCTCAGTGAAAAGGAAGATGCATCTTGTTGACTTTTTGTCACTTTTGAATAATAAGTTAGAATTCTATCACTTCCAAGTAGTTTATTTTGTAGGTTTAAAAAGTGCATTTATTTAATAGCATTGTGATGTTTAATAACTTTGAGTTGTTATTTATTCACTAGTGAGAGGGAAAGAGTAAATTTTGGTGTTAAAAAGCTTTCAAACAAAATCAATCTGCATATAGTATTCTGAAGTGAATAACAAATATTCAAGTTACAATATAAGAGCATGCAAGATACATTCAAGGGTAGAGAGGATTGCAAAAACTGCACGGGTTGTTCCACACTGCATTGACTTTATATCTAAATTTGTTTATTATGTTTAATTACACAAGAAGGAAAAAAAGCTGTTGGGTAAACCAGGTCTCTAAAGCTGATTTTTAACAACACACATCCCATCTCATACCCTCAATTAAACCAAGTGCTATTAATGGAAACACTGTGTGTGCATTAGCTCTACATTACACCCATGCTAATTGCTAGCTTCTTAACAGAAGTGATCAACTAGGAATAGAAGCCTGTGTTAAAGTGTGGTACTTTGTAGTTAATGTAGCTTGCTTACCTCTGCACAGTTTTATTATCTTGCATAGGCATGCCCTTAATAATGTCATTCTGTTCAGTCTGTTATCTTTGGCCTATTATGTGCACTGTCAAGAAAGATAAAAATCTCAACTTCATGACCAAACTCATTATTTTTGGCCCTCTAGAACCAGTAAAAAATTTTCCCTTAAATCAATGAGCACGCTTGCAGAGAGAAGCAGTCACTTTTAATTACATCTGTTTTGTTCCTGGCTTAAGATATTTTTATAACTATGAATTTTCACAGTTAGCATGGAAAAAAATTGAAGTCAGTGTGTCACTAATGACAGCACTTTGGACTGGTGGGAAGTTAAAGGTCTTATCTGTGGTAGCTGGATACTGAGCTGCCTGTAGCTGGCCAGGATGCATTACTCATTCCTGTGTTACAGGCATGAAGGAAGACAAAGAAAATCAAATTCACATGTAGCAATGGCAGCTGGTCTACAGAGGCCAACTCCAAGCACCCAGTTAAGAGCCTTCCTTGTCTACATAGTGACACAAATAAAGTGAAAGCAGAGGGCGGCTTCTCTGAAAGTAATACATCTTCGTAGTATTAACCTCTACTCTCTTTGTAGTCTCCAAAAGAAGCTATAGCAGGTGGTAAATGTTTTGCTCTCTATCTGCTAGTGTGATAAAACATTACCAGATAAGTCAATTTTTTGATTGGAAATACCAGCTTCTCTGTACAGAACTAGGGTATTCATGGCAAACAAGGAGCCTGAGTACTTGCTCAACTAACTTACCCCACTATTATTTTGTTGTGCTTAAAACACCTGCCTTGTAGACAAAGGCAGTATGTTCCTCATGGGGAATTTCCTAGTTGGAGACAGTGCTATTTGACTAAGTAAAGGGAGAGCTTTATTGATGCCAGTTTGACTGGCTTTGACCAACTGTACTGTGAAACTTTGGGCATCTTTATGCATCAGGCTATGTCCCGGGAGAATTAGGAAGTTAGCAGAGTGCTTTTAGATGTTCCGCTGAGTATGTAATACCACAGCGATGAAAGAAGCTACTTATCTGAAATTACTAGGAACTTATAGACAGCAAAGTGTGTTCACAAATGCAAGGTTATGCTGTTTTCTGATCACGCTGTCCACCACAGCAGCTTCTATGCAGTGCCTTGATTCTCTCCTTGAAGAAGCCTGTATTGTGGTCTATAAATTCTTTAGGCTCAGACATCTCTTGTGGTATATATAGCATTTATTATTAGCAGGCCATTATCTCAATCTCTATAACTGCTGCTTTAAAACAAACAATTAAGAACAAAATGCCGGTTGTAGAGTTACACGGAAATTTATTATTAAATATAGAATTCAATTGATAATTATATAATAACAGAGCACAGTAGCTGGTTGTAAAGATAGAAACAATATGAGCTGGTGTAGGATTCTTTAGTGATAAATGGGTGTTGAGTTACTTTCATCAGGTTGGCTGGATTTGTGGGGGTTTTTTATCAGGAATGCTACATGTTCCACTACTTCTGCAACAGATATTAAAAATATTCATTAAAGTTGAGCATCAGTTAAGGGATCCTTGGAGAACGGATAAATTGTCTACAGTAAATATAGTTTAAACACATTAATTTTAACAGTTTAACAATCACAGACCTCCCTTCACAATATGCAATTTACTTGAAGCCTGAAAGGGGATTTCATGGGTATTTAAGTTATGCATGCCTCTTCTCCATTAAATTACAATGAAATTGCCTCCTACAACTAAAATGCTACCCACAGGTGTAAAATAATATGATTTGTAAACAGACCAAACAACTGTTATTAGATGACAACTGTAAGAGATGCAGTATTTTGTTAACATTTGAGTATGTACATCTTCCATTCGTGATATTTAATCAAAGAGTGAATTCAACAGCAACATAAGGATCAGAGTTAAACTCTCCTGCTTTCATGTGCATTAGCCACTGCAAATTTTAACTGCAAAAATTGCCTTTCTGTCTTCCTGTAACATGAAGGACCTAAAAGAATAAAAAAAGGGTAAGGATGTGAAAATCAGGGAAGTTTAGCACCTGTCTAGTCTCAGGTGGTAATTTCAGGAACTAACTAAAGATTTCCTTGGGGGAAGACTTGTGAGCAAAGGGGAAGCAAAGCAATGCATGAAAATGAACTCTCAGGAGTGACTAGCGGCTCCCAGAATTTCTGCAGGGTTTCTTTAATGTTTGTGTGTTACATTCCTGGTTGTAAAGTTGTGTGTTTAAGAGCAAAAATTTAATTCCTACGTTAGTGCAAAATCCAGATAACACCACTTTGTCCCCAGTAAACTGTAATAGATTCTTTTATTAGTTTTCCTTTAGAAACTCTTTGGAAAAAATATGCTGTGCCCTTACACAGGAAACACAGGCCATTCTGTGATTGCAAAAACTTAGCTTTTTGTGGTGGGTTGACCTTGCCTGGACTCCAGATGCCAATCCATCCGCTCTATCACTCCCCTTCTCAGCTGGACAGGTGAGAGACGGAAAACAGCTCATGGGTTGGGATAGGGCAGTTTATTAAAGCAGAAGCAAAGAAAAAGCTTGTGCACACAAAAGCAAAGCAAAAGATAGCAGGGTTTGTTCTCTACTTCCCATCAGGAATGATGTCCAGGCACTCCTGAGACACAGGGCTTTAGCACATGTGACGGTTCCTCAGCAGGCAGACATTGGAGACAAGGCAGCCTTCCTGCTCCGTGCCTAGGCTTTTATATCTGAGCTGATGTCCTGTGGTATGGAATATCCCTTTGGCTGGTTTGGGTCAGCTGGCCTGGTTGTGTCCCATCCCAGGATCTTGCCCTCGATTGAGGAAGGAATGTTACAGCAGTGATGCTGTGCTGCCCTGCTCAGCAGGAGCCAAAACACCGTGTGTTATCAACACCCTTCTGGCTACCAATGCCAAGCACAGCACTTTGAGGGCTACTGTGGGGAAATGAGCTCCAGCTCAGCCAGACCCAATTCACATTTTAATTCTAAGTCTGGTAGCAACCCTGTGAGATACTCTCCAGCTGATCCCTGATCCCTGGATTACACATCCACACCCTGAACATCCTTGAGATGAGAATAGAAGTAAATTGTGATTAGATTTTAGCCTCTTTGACAGATGTCTGTCTCTTACTATCTCTTGGTTGGCTCCATTAAGCCCCCTGAGTCAGTGCTGAACTGTGAAGATACTCCACCAGATTAAACACAATAGTTGTTACTGCATCAACCTGGAGGACATTTTGGTGTTTAGGGACATGTGCTAGTTGAAAGAGGCAACATATGAGGTTTATAATGACTTCATACAAATGTCCTCTGAGAGCTATATGAAACTGACTTTCCATGGCTGATTTCCTCACCAGAACTTTGGAGTATGATCAGAGACTTTAGGAGCATACCAGAACACACTTTCTATGGCTAGGTTAGTTCTCAAATTAAAGTGTAATCATGGATTAAAACATCTGCTTCCTGCACCCTTGACAGGCATATGAGCCAGAGGGCAGAAAAAAGATAATCATAACGCACAGGGATATGCAATTTCATGAGTCAAGTTAACATTCTTAGCTTGAATATAGGTTCACAAGGTTTTCACAGGTCCTCAAACTGCAAAAAGGCCTTATCAGTTTAGTCAATTTGCATTTGGAAACTGGAATTAAATTTCCAAGGTTACTATCACCCTAGCCCTTACTATCTGGTGAGGGAAAAGCAGATTGAGCCATATTGTTAACAACAACAACATCAAAATGGGGTACTGAAGGATAGTGCACAATCACAGAATAAAAAGGAGGTTGGCATTTGAGTATTTCAATTTGCAATCTTCACGCTTTCTTAGAATGAAAATTTACTTTTCTTGAGTAACCTTACATAGGTTGCTGCCTTGCAGTGATGAAAATACACTGAGGGGAATAAAAATGGGGACAATTGATAGTGATCTCCCTGGTTCCTGGCACACTGCATTATAAACCCCAAAGAAATCTTAATAGAAATATATGAAGTGACTGCTTCATTAATACTTTTATGAAATCCTACGGTTTTCAGGAAGAACAGCTGTGGAATAAAGAAGTGTCTTTCTATCCCAGAGTTCAGTTTCACTGGATTTTGGACACTTCAGAGGTAAAAAATGTTAACTTGTGCTTTCATTCTTTCTTCAAAGTTTGGCAACATCTCAAAGCATCAGAGCGTTTGAATGCTAAGACTGAGCTTGTGCCACCACTGACGCAGGCTCAGAGGTCTTGTGCTGCAAACAGCTGGAGGCCTGTGACTGCAATCATGAGGCCCCAAGGATTCAAGGTTTCCAGACATTCCCAGTCCATGCTGCTTCCAGTTCCTATCTGGAGCTGCAACAGTTTTACTGCCAGGTTCAGTATGTAGTGCTTGCTGCAATCAGTTATTTTTTCTTTTCAATGAAAAGTATACAGCACATATTTGAAAAAGAAATTTAAGGCTGCTACATCCAGGTCATAATGGCAGGGAAACACAACCCTGAATCTTTACTAGATCCTTCACATGCTCATTAATTCAATTGTCAGACTTACCCTAGTAAGTGTTCCGTCCCACAGTACTCAAAGGTACATAGGATCATAAACAGTGTTGGATGAATGTTGTTTACTGATTTTAAGTAAACTCTCCTGCATGGTTTAAAATTTTAGTATGTGGGTTTACTGTCCAGGCATGTAATCTTATAAGCTAATATCCAGAACACCAACATACTACAAAGTAGTCCTCATATTAGGACCCAGTTTTCCTGAATCAGGCAATTAAAAATAGAAAAATTTAGACTTATCTAGGTATGTGAGGTTTATTCTCTTGTTTCAAGTGAGTGGTTCTGAATTGTTTTCTGATATTGAGAGTATTAATGAATAAAAGTAATAATAAATAATAATAATAAACACACACACACAAGAACCCAAACAAAAAAACCCAAAAAAACCCAAACCAAAACAAAGAAACAAGCAAAAAAACCAACCAACCAACTAAAAAACAAAACCAAAGAAAAAGTCCACCACACTGAAATTAAGCTGTTATGCTTATTCTGATAGATTTTTCTTGTCTGGGAGTGTTATATACTTGGCCTGTACTGCTTTCTTTATTGCCTAAAAAGAAGCTGTTTTGAACAGGAAGAAAACTGCTTTAGTAGTAAATTGGAAGTCAGCCAGCCAACAGAGCATTTATCAAAGGGATATGCAAGGTGTTGTATTTGCCTTCAGACTGGTGCATGAGGAGTAGTGATTTTTTCTATTCCTTGCACCAATAAGAATAGACTCAAAAAAAAAGTCAAGCAAAACAAAACCACTTCTGACTAAGAAAAGCAGGACTGTGCCATGCGTGAGAAAGGCTTGTGGTGTTGAATCCTTAATATACACTACCAAAATAGGCAGCAAAGCTGAATGTGTTTCTGTGCAGGGAGGAGGCCGGACAAAGTGACCCTGAAGGGAAGCACTCTGGAAGTGCAGAACCTACAGCGAATGTTGTTTCATTTTTTCTCCTCCCCTGCGCTTCCAAACATCTATACCCGCCTTCACTTTGTTAATTGTTACTTTATTTCACATCAATAGTTACTGCAAATTGGCAGCTGTAGGAGTAGAGACTTTTTGACACCATTGAGCTGATCAGATTGGGAACACAGATACTGCTGTCACCAGCTACTGAACGTGAGAAAACACAAATGGAAAAATGCTCTCTTAACAGTGCTTGTAATTAGCTGTTGCAGTAAATGTGTGATTTGTCAAGACTCTGTCAAGAGACTGATCTTTGTTTCTTGTCTCCATCTATGCACCGTGATTCAGGGTTAGGAAAGCCTCCATCTGTCATGTAACAGGAACCACTGTTTCTGTGGTTAATACTAGAGGTGTTTCAGTAAGCAGCTTTTTACCTCACCTGCTGTGTTGTTTTGCTGCTGATGGCTCTTCGGTAGGAAATTTTTATTAGGGAGACTTTTAAGAATACAGTATCTTTCAAAGGGCATTAGCAGTCTAAAATATGCATGTTATTCTCTGAAAATTCAAATAATTGGGCAACGTGTTCCAGTGCCTCGCCACCCTCACAGTAAAGAATTTTTTCCTAATATCTAATCTAAACCTAATCTCGGTTTGAAGCCATACCCCCTTGTCCTGTCACTACATGCAAGAAAATTTAAAAGCATAACATCATTTTTTCCAAGGTTTTGCTGGAATGACTCAGATCAACACGAGCTAATGTAATAGAAAGTAAAATGGGAACCATGGACAACATTAAAGGGATGTTCTTCAATTTGCAAGCAAATATTATGTTTAAGCTGAACCAACAAATAAATTTGTTATTGGAAATGCTAGCACTAAAAGTGAATTTAAATTTAGTAATAGGTAAAGAAATTTATGGGTTCACTGAGGTTAGCTTATTCTTGTAAAGAATCTAGATGATAAGAATGTATGAAAAAATGGCACATGGCACCAACATGGAAGATTTCTTTTTGAGAATATGGAAGCTGAATATACTGCAGAGCTCTAAATGCCAAACTGTCACAGCCATCTCGCCTGTAGGAAGAGCCTAGAAGAGATGTGTGTTAGTCTAATTGCTTTCAGCATCATAGGTGAAGTAGAAAGAAATGGCAACAAGGCTTCAGCTGCACAAGGGGCAAAGATGAAACTTTTCTGATATGTGTTTCCAAATTTGTTAATAGGACATTGACCTCTGCTAAACTGAGAGAGACCCTGAAAGAGGAGAACCATTTTCTGTTTGAATTGTCACTTGAGAATTCTGATAGAAGCCCTAGAAAATGTGTATTTGTGAACAATCACACTTGTGAGGGACAGCCTTTTTAGAAACATGGAGCAGAAAATAATGAATGCTGTTTCGATAAGTTGTTCTGTTTTATTTCCAGCTTCTACTTGATGCATTGTGATGGGTATTATTAACATATGAGGGCCTCTGTCTTGGTGCTAACAGAAGTTTTGTTCGGAAAGCACCATCCTGGTTCATGGACACTGCTGCAAAAAGTGTTGAACAAGACATGTAATCAGATGCAAGAAGACTGCAGGACAGCAATGTTTTATCTTGTTCTGAAATGAACAGTGACACTGAGAATGCTACTAGTGCTTGTCATGTATGCCAAAAGATCAGAACAAATTAAGGAAAAATGCCTATGTAGAAATTGGCAGACACTTTTTTCCTACTTGGAGAAAGCTGCATACTTTTTAGAGACAATTAGAAACTATTATAGACTATTGTTGTCATTTCCCTCTGATGATCTTACTAAACAAAATATCATCAAAAAGGTGAATGAGTGACCAAATGCTAGAGTTTAATGGGCATGAGTTCAAGGACCCTAAACACTTTCAGCTGCATGGTTGCCATCCCCTGTAAGTCCTGGTCCCACAGAATGGAGAAATGCTATAATATAGAGCTGTTAAAGCTGCAAAAGGGTGCTGATGAGACATGAGTTGTTCAAACAAACGTTGATGCCAGTAAAGGCAACTTTGACAGCATTTATGGGTCACCAAATACAAAGTGGCATGAATGCTGTACAAGCAAATTTACCACAGAAGACACCAGAATGCCAATTACTGGGCTGGTCAGTGTCATCATTCATTTTGGTATGTTCTTTCTTTTGTTTCTCCTACTCACGCATTCCCCTTAGTGCTGCTACGCAGAGAACTTGAGCTTTCTATGCTATTAAAGTATCTTAGCTAAAGTGTTCTGGAATTTCAGGACTGTATTTGAGCATATTGCAAAAAACAGCTGTGTTTTTTGCCCCATTTCTGCAAGCAAAAAGAGATCCAAGAGGTAGAACCATTCATCCACTGACACAAAAAAATTACCTCTGTAGCCTATTTATTTGCTTGCAACTTGGCAACAACAAACACAGTTTACGTAAAAAGAAACCACACAGCATGAGAAATTATCTGGAGATTACATTTC
The DNA here is from genome assembly GCF_001604755.1 of Lepidothrix coronata. NCBI lineage: Eukaryota > Metazoa > Chordata > Aves > Passeriformes > Pipridae > Lepidothrix > Lepidothrix coronata. The sequence continues at coordinate 1,937,707 of NW_016690235.1, read as the reverse complement.
TCTACAGAGTTATTTGTTTTTGAAATATTTTTGGAGTGTTTTTGATAAACATAACGAGTAGATCACATTCCGTAATTTTAACTTGCATTTTTATTTCACCCAGTCAGTATTCATGGCTACCTTTCACTGTAAAAAAAATAGAATGAAAAGTCTCACTTCAAATATAATCTTTGGGCTTAGAACTCCTTGTTGAGGCAAAGGTACTGTTTTCCACTGGAGCACCATTTAGGGTAGTTAAGCTTGCCACTTACATTGATTTTCCAGGCTTAAATAAAACACTGTGTATTAAAGTCTCTAAATCTTATTATCCACCCAATTCTTTTGAGTTTATTTTTGCAAAAAAAAAAAGGTGACAATGTCGCTTACTACCATCTTCTCTATGAGCCTTCCTTCTGTTCCCAACTTTTTGCCACTGTTTTGATGATAAAGGTAATAAATGGGAAAACTGTGTCTGTGGCATGCAAGCCAAGGTATTAAAAACCTGTGAGAAAGTTTGGGGTTGGCTCATTTATTTTTATCTCTGCTAAATAGGATGTAATAAATAAGATAAAACAGGATCAGCTCTACTTTTTGGCTGGTGTTTTGTTGAAATAAAACTAGTAATAGGGAGAAGAAATCAGCTTTAATTATATGATTGAGATTTGAGGGGGAAAAAAACCTAATGCTCTCATTTTAAAATTTAAAAAAATGTCGTGGTTTTGTTAATCTTACCATCTTTCTTAGAAAAGCAGAAATCACATGTCCTATGTTTACTGTTCTATTTTTTCTGGTGTTGTATATATATTGTATATGTGCTTTTTATATCCTCTGGATTTTTTAGGTTGAAATAGAAAATTCTTATCATCTGTTGCATCAGTTTTAACAGTGTGACATCAAGTATCCCTGTGCAAATGAGTTTTTCTTAGCTGTCTTTGCTGGTCCATCTGTTCTGGGCCCACTTTCTGCGACCTTTTGGTTTTCTGGTCTCATACTCTGAACGGTTTCTTGACATCTGCTGCCTAATTAACATGAGGATTGAACACTTTCTGTTTATCAACAATTTCTAATAATGATTTTTTATGTTAAATCTTGTATCTATCCTGCTGAATACCTTTCAAGAGTTATCAGGGTCCCCACATCTGCTAGTAAACTTGGGAAAGAAGGTGATTGAGCTGTAACAGGGATAAACAATATATTTGTCTTTTTCTTCTTCTAGATTGTACGTAAGTAAACAACATTCTTAATATGTAAAACTAAGCCAAACTCTCCTGTATTCTGATTTTGTAACAAATTGATATTGGCTTTTTTAACAGCTGCAAACACAAGTCTATTTTATATGCAGGTAGGTAGGTTGGTATTCTAGAGATGTGCAAAATTAAATGTTTCTTTGCTAACCACACTTGGCTAAGGCATACCTATGTTTTCAGGTGCAGATTACACACTCTTGCAGTGATATCTATTCATGATGTTTCTAAGTCTCTCACACCCCTATGCACAACTGAATCAAGTGTTTTTTGATAGGAATGTCTTACAGATTGTGTGGGAAAGAAGGGGTCCCCTTTTCCTGTGAGCAGAAAAACTTCTACATACCAATATTTTTTGCTCTGGATGCACAATACTATTGCATGGTGTGAGAGGAGGTGGTATTGGACATTGATGTCTCCACTTATGGTCATGTAGAGCTTACCTACATTGGTCCTGTCCTCTCTGGCAGCTTCATCACTGAGCTGTTTGATTTTGCATATGAACACAGTAAATGGGTATTCTGCTCCAGCAAGCAACTTGTCAGTTGTGATTAATAGTACTGTCACCTTTGCAAATATATGTTCTATAATACCCTGCTGAACTGAGATTTAGACACATAGAAAAAAGTATGACTCTTGTGAACATTATAGCTTGGATGCTGTAGCACAGCAAGGTTTATTCTACTAAATACACTTTCTGATCTCTTTTAGAAGGTCCTAACAAATCCAAGACAAGTCATAGTCTGGCTATGCTGATTGTGCATCGCTTTTATGTGAAACACTAGTTTTGTGAGACATTAGAGCTGCAAGCAGGTCAATAGAAAGGAAGGGAAAAACATTACTTATTTAATCAGCTGTGCAAGGGCTTGAGGATCACTTGTGAGGAATAACAGACTGGAAGGGTTGCAACTATTCTGTTGTACTCCTTGATGTCTCATAAACACAGTACAGACCTTATTTTTCTTTGTGTTATTTCTTTTCAATGTTCCGATTATGAATCCACAGCATTTTTGAAAGAAAAAGGAAAATGAGCATTTGATATTATAATAGAATATGTAATTACTATATTAATAGAATATGTAATTACTATATTACTACATTATTAGATATGGGTGGATAAAAAGTGTGAAAGCTGCTCTGAGATGCAAGCAGTATTCCTCAAGCAAACCTCTGCAGAAATAATGTTATCACAAAAAAGACACGGGTGAGGCTCTTACAAAACAAAGTAATATGCCATATGGAAACCTAATGGATTCTGTGCATATTTTAATACTTCTTTCCATCTTGATAATCTATATTTTGAAAATGAGGATGGATTCTTCTGTGTAGATACAGCAGTAGTAAATATGAGAATGAGAATGGGCTAGAAAGGGTAGTAGTTTTCTGTTGTCTCATGTTCTCATGGTGCAAGATCTACAGGTAAGCCAAGCAGGTTATTCTGCAGAAACAAGAAAGGTTCAATCAATCTTCTGTGTTTTGATCTGGAAGATTATTCTGAAGTTTCCATTCCTGATAATTAGTCGATCAGTTTTCTGCTGCAGATTTTAAATCGGTTTCAGATGATATTGACCTGGGAAATTGGTTCCACTGAGCTATCTTGTTTATGAGCTAAACTGACCTAGTTAACTTAAAGAATTTATGTAAGGAATTTACAGGTTCCAATTTAATCTTCTCAACCTATTTGGTCCTGTTTTTTTCCAAAACCACCCTACCTATCTTTTCCCACAATTGAGATATTCTGCCCTCCTCCACCAAGACATTGTGTCATATCTGGAAACAGTGGCTCCCAGGTACAGAAAACAGCAGATCAGTGTTTCAGTGGAGTGCAGGCCAACTCTGACAATGCCAAATATGTCTCATAATCTGGTCTTTGTCCATTTCTAGAACATAATTGATGCATGAAGGAAGTCAACAGAAACCTACATCTAGGATAATTTCCAGCTACCTTCCGTAAATGACAATGCTTTTCCTTTCTCCTTGCCAAATCCACATGTTTCAGAACCATTTATTTCCATATATTTTATTTGATAATAAGACAGAGTCTTCAAATTCACTTGTTAATAGAAACTTTAAAAACTTTTTTCTTTTTTTATGCATGAGCTGGGAGCTAAATTCTGTTTGAGCACTTTATATATATCAGATTAACCTCACAGTACTCACTGAAGCTGCATTAGTTTTATGGGATCATTACTGAAAGATAATTTGGTCTCTGGCCACCAGGAATGCAATGTGTCATGAAACAAAGCCAGTAGGGAGATCTTCTAGAATCCATCTCTAGTTGAAGCAGAAATTCATGAAGAAGGAGGCAAATGCCAAGTGAAGTTTAGGGTCTTTCTAAAGTATTTTGAATTTGGGTCATAATTGTCTACCTAATTTCCAAGTGTTACATTTACTAAGAAGATAATATGCACAGCTATTTGCAAATAAATTGTTCTGCCCTTTGTATGTAGTTATACTTTAAAGGCAGCTGCTATATGAAGTATCCTAGCTTTCTTGTGATGCTAACCACAAGAACAATGCAACACTCTCAGTTCCCATGTAGCTTGTGTTCTACCAATATGGAAATACTTATTGTAATTGAAGTAGACCTACTAGTGTACAGAGTAATTGGTAACATCACCCTATATTTCAATATAACCACACCATCTCTAGGGCTTTTTTTTTATTAATAGAAAAGGACAAATAAAACCCTAAATTAAATAACTGCTGGCATCCTCGTTTGAAGTCCAAATGTAGATGAAACTTTGAAAGTTTAGGAGCTTGTTCAGTGTAACTTCCATGTCCTTGCAAACAAACATGAAGGCAAAGTCAGCTATTTGCCTTTTCATGATTCATTGCACCAGATAAATGAAAGAACATTTAATTTTTTTTTTGATTGAACACTTCTCATTTGAAGAACTTTGCATACCACTCTCTGACTACCTACTAATGAAGAGAAAATAGTAAATGAACAGATTTTTCCTTATTGAGAAGTATCTTTGAAGAACTTGAATAGTCACAAAGTTTCTGAAACAAAAAATTTCAGTAGATTCTATTTCAAAATCGCGCATTGCGGTCTTTTAGAGAGTACCCAAACTTTTTCCTGTCCCTTTTTTGTTAAATATTCTATATTAGCAAAGAGATGACATTTTGACTTAATAGTCTCAAATTGCGATTTTATTTTTTCTGCAGATTGGAAAGGAAATCTTGGAAAATCACAAATTTCCACAATGTGGTAATGCACTGTTAGTTTATTGAATTCTCAGTGCTTTGCACCAAAGCTCCACTGGCTGTAGGACTGCTATGCCACTCTCCATCATTCATCATCAGTCTTGGCTAATCAGAAGAGGCCCAGACAAATGGAGGTTGGTTGGACACTCATCCACAGGTCTGGCCCAAGAAGGGTGGAAGGAGAATATGGGGGATATGGGGGACTACAGGTCTGTTAGTCTGACCTTGGTGCTCAGACAGGTTATGGAAAAGATCATATTGGTGTGGTCACATGGCACATACAGAACAACCAGGGGATCAAGCCCAGCCAGCATGGGTTTAGGAAGGACAGGTCCTGCCTGACCAGCTCGATGAGGGAAATGCTGTGACATTCTCCTGGAAAAGCTGGCAGCCCATGGCTTGGACAGGTGCACTCTTCACTGGGTGTAGAACTGGCCGGATGGCTGAGCCCAGGGAGTGAATGGTGTTGCTCCCAACTGGGAACCAGTCACTAGTGGGGTTCCCCAGGGCTCAATATTAGGTCAAGTCCTGTTTAATATCTTTATCACTGATCTGGACCAGCAGATTGAGTGTACCTTCAGTAAGTTCGTGAATAACACCAAGTGGGGTGGGATTCATGTTTTGTTGGAGTGTACCAAGATTCTGCAGAGAGATCTGGACAGGCAGGATCAGTGGGCTGAGGGCAATGATATGAGGTTCAACAAAGTCAAGTACCAAGTCCTGCACTTGGGTCACAACAACAGGCACTGCTACAGGCTGGAGGAAGAGTGGCTGGAAAGCAGCCCAGTGGAAAAGGACATGGAGGTACTGGTCAACAGCAGCTGAACATGAGCCAGCAGTGTGCCCAATTGGGCAAGAAGGCCAATGGCATCCTGGCTTGTATCAGAAGTAATGTGGCCAGAAGGGCTAGGGAAGAGATTGTTCTCCTGTTCTCAGCACTGATGAGGCTGCACCTCAAGTCCTGTTCTGGGCCCCTCACTACAAGAAATACAGTCAGGTGCTGGAGTGTGTCCAGAGAAGGGCAACAGAGGAAGGGAAGGGTCTAGAAAGTAAATTGTACATGGAGCAGCTAAGGAAGCTGGGGTTGTTTAGCCCAGAGAAAAGGGGACTCAGGCAAGACTGATCTCTCTCTACAAATACCTGAAAGGAGGTTGTAGAAAGGTGGAAGTCAGCTCTTCTCCCAGGCAACTGGTGACAGGACAAGAGGAAATGGCCTCAAGTTTGGCTGAGAGAGGATCAGGTTGGATGTCAAGAATTTCTTCATGGGAAGGGTTGTTTTACATTGCAATAGGCTTCCCAGAAAGGTGGTGGAGTCACCATCCCTGGAGATGTTTAAAAAACAACTGGACATGGCACTTAGTGCCATGGTCTTGAGGATAAGGTGGTGACCAGTCAAAGGTTGAACTCCATTATCTCAGATGTCTTTTCCAACCTTAATGATTCTGTGATTTTCTATGAAAGCTAGGCTATCACACCATATGGAACTGCAATTCTGTTCTTAAGAAGAGGAATTGTTAAGGTGGGTGAGACATGTGCACTCTCCATTTTCTGGCGAGTGGATACTTGTTTTAGGAGAGAGATGGATGACATCTTCAAGAATGTTGCTGAGCTGGAGAAAGATAGGCAAGGTACCAGCTGATGACAGTGATATCTTCTTTTGTGAAGTTTATGATGACAACTCTAAAAGTAATTCAGGACTTCTTCATTTTTGCAGTAGAAATAAAAGGTTACAGTGTGGATTTGTGGCTTATTTTCTTGTAATCTAGCCTGACTATTGAATTTTCTCACTAGATCTGCAAACTGGTTTCCTTTGCAGAAAAAATTAATGTGGGCCTAGAAAAAATTAATTTAGTAATTTTCTTGTGTCCTGTGAAATATTATGCAATGCCTGTTCAAGCTTCCTTCTGAAGCAGTGTTAATATGCGTAAGCATATATCCACAAAATCAAAAAGTCATGCACGCTATCTCTACATTTCTCTGGTTTCACTTTTTTCTTCAGTGACCTTCTGCTGCCACCTGCCTCTGAAGGATTTTTATAAAATCTGCAGTTGAAGAATGAACCTCAGGAGGACTCCCTACAGTGTGCACAGAGCTGGCACAAGAGATTTACTAGTCAATCTTTTAAGCTTTTCATAACAGAAGAATAAATGTTGCGCCTGTTGAGTACAGAATTTCTACCTTTATCAGAGATGAAATATGATATGATAGAATGACTACACAACATGGATGTGAGTTTTGCATGGCTATTTTTCTGTGAATTTGTGTAAGCTGTGAAGTGTTCAAAAGCTGAAGCTGATGTTTCTATTGTAATTGAGGCTGCAATACATACAAAAAGGCTGATTGATCAAGATTTGTATATGTGAAGCAGGTGTGAGGTGCTTCTAGCCTAACTTTTCATTTCATACAAACAGAAACAATCATGCAGAAATGGTGAAGGAGCAAAACTGTGGTGAGTTAGCACAGGGCAGCGAGCCATCTGTCCACCTCAGGTGTTCGAGTCCCCTGTACTGTGGTAGCCAAGGTATTCTTTGTCATTCACTAATCCATTCTTGCAAAACTTATTCTGGGCTTGACTATGCAAAGAAATTATACATATAAGATTTATTATAGGTATAATTGCAGTTAGAGGCATGTTAGTTGAGCAATAAGTCTGTTCTAAAAAGAGTTAGTGGATTTGAATTCCTCTGTGATAGGCAGGTGTGTAGGGACAGCAGAGATCATGCAAAAAGGTTTTTGTGGTTATGTTAAAAAATGTTGCAGTACAGGAGCACTGGAAGTCACCGCTTCTCAAGTGATGAGATAATAAGAATGAGAAACAGATGTCTGCACACACACACACACACACACACACAGACATGCAGTGCTCAGAGTATGAATTGTTAACCTGTTGATGAGTTAACATGCCTGAGAGTTGCTGCCAAAGCTTCTTTAAGGTCAAGTGGCTGCACTGGATAGAAATGCAAGATATAGACTGAGAAAACTCAGCTCTTGTGGTCTTGGTTTAATGGCAGAATCACTAGATTTTACAAAACATTGGAGCACACAGATATATCTTTCACTAAGCCTTGAACACATTTTAGCTGCAGGCATCCTAAATAACATACCTAGGTTTTTTCTGAAAGTAGCTTGTTGATGAATTCTCTTCCATCTGCTCAGTACAACATCCAGATGAACCCAATTACATTTTTTTCTTGGGTTTTTTTTTGTTTGTTTGTTTATTTGTTGCTGTGGGGGCTACTTAGCAGCAAGTAATGAGGTTTCATAATTTGATAATCTGAATGACTTTACAAATATAACCCAAACACATATTGCTGGTCTGTAACCTGGGGTGGTTGAATGTAAATTCATATAACTATGATATATTAATATGTGTGAAGCATACATGGATGCCCCTGGAAAAGTGCCTGTAAACTTTGTTTGTATGAGATTGCTGAACAGGCTTATAAATAAATTTAAAAAAAATTTTAAAAAAGTATCTTATATGAGTGTGGAACACCACAGATAATGACAATTCCAACCGCCTTTGATAGCCCTTTGAATTGAAGTGTCTGCAATCCTCTTTATACCCATTGCCCTACTTGTTTTGTCTCTTTCTATGTGAGACTTGTTATTTCTCCTTTTCTCTCACTGCCTCATGTTCAGTTGTTTGCTCCCAGTTCTTGCTCCTTTAGATGTTTGCCTCCTCTTTCTTTGTCTTGCCTCGGTTCTCCATGTCTGACAATTCTACTGCTGCAGAATGACTTTAACCTTACTGGCCTTCAAATCCATTTCTTGCTCAGACATCTCTGTTCTGCATCTTATGTTAACTTCCTCAATGGCTAAAAAGTCCTCTTCTGTAGGTATTTTGGTGTGAAAGGAAAATCATATGGTCATGTGGTGCAAGGTACACTGGTCTGACTGTTGCCTCAATACAGCAATTTTGGAGGGCCTCTCTCACAGATGGAACACTTGTTGTTGGGTGCAGGGTTTGTCAGAAACGAGGCAACAGACAGCTAAAGGAAACAGTGCCAGATGTTATACATGGCCCACTTTTTAGCAGCTGCTGCTTCAGATAGAATAACCAGGTGCTTTCATATGACAACAACAGATGATTGATGTATTTGCCAGCACTTGGTCTGTTAGCAATTTTTTTTCTGGATTTCAAGAAATCCATGCAATGATCTTCGAAGAACAATATGTAACTATTTGTTCTCTCACTTTGGAAGAGAGTAAACTTCTGCAGTAAATTTGTTCAGTGTGTTGTTCTTCCATGGATGACTTGGCCGAGTTCCATTTGGCAGTTGGTGTAGACTATGCCGATTCTTTATTGAGAAAGAGAAATATCAGGAGCACAGTAACTTATATCCCCTTTCTTACCCTTCCCTGTCTATATGTTGCTTTGATTTTTAAGCTGTGAATTATTAGGGTGGCAGGGAGAAAGAAAGAATGTGAATTTTAGCTTTTTTGGATATTTATCCATCAAGGTGCACCTAGATTTTCACTAGAGACCCTCAGTTGCCTGGTCTTTGACTGTCAGCTTTGACTTTCTCAGCTGCTCCTGTTTTCTTCCATGACAAAGCCACTGTATAAACATCAGTACATCTTCATATTTTCACTTAAGAAGGCTTTACAAAATATTTTGTTACAGGTTTGGTTGAGATGTTTTCTCTGGAGATGTTATTCATGTTGTATTACTGGGGTTTCAATCTACTCTGTTTAGAGGCTTTGGGATATTTTTTTGTGTATGTGGTTTTCTGCATCCCAGGAAAAAATGCACATATTTAAGGCTTGTGCAGAAAATATACTTTTGTCAATTTTATGCACAAGAAAGCTTAAAAGCTGTGGAGGATGGAGGCTTAAAAATACAAAATAAGTTCTTCTCCATTTAAAATCTGTAATGCCTAAAAGATAACATCCAGGCACCCCTTTTCATTTTATTCCCACTGAAATTCTATGGGGGGTTTTTTGTTCTCTCTGCCAATAAAATCTGACTGCCCATCCAGACCATGAAATAGTGAGGAAAGGAAGGCATTTCCTATAAAACCAGTGTGGAAGGTCTCTTTGTCTTTTGTGAGTATCCATTTGTATCAGTCATGCAGAATGTTATTGAAATTGGTGGTATAAAAGCAGAGGTCCTGTCAAGAGAGTATATGAAAGATTTGTTTTCATGGATGGCTTATACCCACCAGACACTTTCCATTTAGCTGTAATGATATGAACATTGATAGCTCTTTGCCAGAAACACAGAAACCTCTGTCATTTGACCTTCATTAATAGCATTAAATGAAGGACTGATACAGCACTTTCTGAGCTATATCACTGATTTTCTACATAGATAGGAGTATGAACTAGGAGCAGCCACTAAGTCTGATTCTTTTCCTCCCATTTTCTCCTCTTCCATCTAAGATGAATTGCCTAGGATCTTCTTAAAACCACAGGAGTATCTTTCCTTACCTCTCTGAAACAGTTCCAGGTTTGACATTGGGCTGATATTTTGCTACCCCTAGATAAAAAAAATTGCTTTGGGGAGTCTGGTTCCCTGTACTGCTCCTTGAGCTTGCTGTTAGTGTGATTAATGTAAACTTTACACCTTCAGTCTTATTTTATCTTTGCAATACAACACAAACTAGATAATAGTTATGTCAAAGCAAATTAATTCCCCAGATATTTTCTAATTTTTAGCTTGCACAGAGTGCATTTGGTGTGAGAACGTAAAGTGTATCAAGGAATAATACTTATGTCTGTAAAGCAGGATGGATGGTTGCCATAGTAGAAAACAATCCACCAAACAGAGAGTAATATAAACTGATTCAAAGACAAAGACTGATTTAGGTCAGGGAATAACACTTCGTAAAAGAGAGACTTCTATGTGACTTGTGATGGTTGTTTCATGTGAATGCAGTTACAATGCACAGTGAGAAAATGCCCATTTGCCACAACAAGTGTGTTAGGACTTGAAAGCCCTTGAATACTGTGAAGAACCTGCACTGTGGGCAGCTCTAGTGTCAGCTGTAGATAAAACAATGATGTCTTGCTTGTTGTATGTTATTTGTAAGTTCCCTCCTCTCTAAGTGAAGGAAAAAACCATTCCTAAGACATTACATGAGTGCTGGCCTCTGCTAGAATTTGGACGAGCTCATGCTGACATGTTTGTCTGCTCTGAATTGTGGGATTGCCTGCTTGCCTCTCATAAATGTCAGTGGTATTTTTGGTAGTTATTCACATGTGTGTGTGTCTGGGTGTGTGTGTCTGTGTGCGTGTCTGTGTGCGCATGTAGACAAATTTTAAGGAGATTCTGGAGAAATGAAGTTGAGTCACAGTGAAATCAAAATGATAACCGCTCCCCACACCTATTTGTATAAGTCTGGAGGTGTAAGTACTGAGGACGTCCAGTAAAAAAGGCTCCAGGTCCATGATGTGATCAGTCCGTGATGTGGCAGCCACCGCATCATGACGTGAAGGTCTTGTGCCCACAGTTCAAGGCAGAGGTAAATAAATGGGATCGCTGAAGACTCAGCAGTGATGTATGAGTTATGGAATTAGGTAACCTCCATTACAGGGAAAAAATAAAGTCAATCCATTCAGATTGTGGAAGGGAAGATTAATGACTGTCTTGGTCAGTCTTTTAACTGAATATTTACATGGGGAATAGAAACTTAATAAGAAGGCCTCCTCACTCTACTAATCAAAATTATAGCAGTAATTGAGGGAAGTTGAAGCTAGACAAATTCTAATTAAAACTACACACAATTTGGGCAATAATGAAGTTAATCAGAGAAATAATTTGTAAATTCCTCCATGAGGTGCTCTATCATGGAAAGTTTTACATTGAGACTGTAGACTCCTCTAAAACATATGCTTTGTATTAAGTCCTTGCTACAGAAATCAAGATGATAGGGCTCAAAATCTTGGTATGCTATCTGCAGAGGTAGGGTTAGACCCTTCTCAGTCCATGTCCCGAAGGTCTACTTGTTCACTCTGCTCTACAAACCAAAAGTAGGCCTAAAAGCACAGCACAGATGAACACATCTATCAGCTTGCCTGGAAAATCCTGCTTTGGAGAGGTTTCTTGATCTAGTTCAGCTTCCTTGCCAACTTAACCTCTGCTCAAGTTGAAAGGAAACACATCTGTTATGGTGATGTTTTTGTTTTTTATTTAGGCTAAAAACATCTGCCTGTTACTTTTGAGACTCCAGCTACTAGCTTGGGTTACAGTGACTCAAGACCTGCTGACAGTGAATTTAGGCCTGGTTGACCTCGTCTGGTATCAAACTACTGACATAATGTGCAAGCTGTGTGTCTTATTATGTCCTATTGTCTACCCCCACAACCATCGGTGCCACATACTGCTTCTTTTTATTAATTTAGTAATTTATTTAGTAATTATCCCTCCTTCCATTTTTGTATCATGACATGATTATGGTATACCTTTCCATGTGCACGTATAATAGAAATACAGACTGTATGAAGACTTATTTCCTAGGTAATATATTTTCATAAGAGCAGTATCCTTTAGTACTATTCTCTTTAGTAGCCTGACTGCAGATTTGACCTAAAAATTCCACAGAGAGCAGAGGATGCCAGTTGAGAGCACCCCCAATTTAGTTATTTCCTTGTCCCTATAAACTGCCCTCCACAAAATTTATCTGTGAGTGCTCTGCTAATGTGGTGAATTTTGTGGTATAATAAAATTGTCTGGACTTCCTGGTTCTTGATAGCAGTCTTCCTGTCCATAGACTTTCTTCCACAGTGCAAGGATTTTGAAAAATGGTGCCTTCCTCCAGCATCTGTGGTGACAGCTTAAATGTGAGATTACCGTATGAAATATCAGTCTCTATATTTTACCCAGTAATCAGTTACAGTGGTGAGGTTATTTTTTTACTGCTTCATTTATATGTACTAGCTCCTGGCAATGTTTACTAATTTATACTTTATCAAAGAAAAATAGAAAGCTCTTAAGAAGAAAACAAAATGAAAGGCAGGGTGGAAGGTAAATGAAGTGGCTGAGAAACTAGAGCTGTGAGTTGATATTGCTCTTCACTGCTGTTTCCACCTCTTTTTCCCCCAGATGTAAGGATTATTACAAGAAGAAGTCATGTTTGGTGCTAAGGCACTTTCCTAAATTTGAAATATCACTAGATTGCCCACTCCCCCTTCCCCCCCCCCAAAAAAAAGTCACCACCACACAAAGACTAATGTCATGCTTATTCCTTTGGAATGAATGTGTTCCCTATTCTAAAAAAATTCTGATGCACACACTCTTGGCAGGTGAGGGAAATGGCTATGCAGAAATGATGCCAGGCTCGGCAGCCAGTCAGTCTGGGGAACATAGTCTCTTCCTTGACTTGCTCAGTGTTTCTTCCCTAAATCCCTTTAAAAATTTGTTTGGTTTTTGGTTTGGTTTGGTGTTGGATTTTTTTTTTGTTTGTTTGTTTGTTTGTTGTTTTTTTTTTTTCTTTTTGGTTGTTGTTGGGGTTCTTTTGTTTTTTGGTTCTGTTTTTTTTTTCCCCGATTTGGAGTAGAAAGGTTTTGGATTAGTATCCTCTGCCTCTTGTAGGGCGATTGGTTTGGTAAGAGCTCTCACTGCTCTCATCACTGTGTCCCATATCCACTGTGCTTCCAATATCTTCTTTGCCCTTGCCAACTCAAGTCACTTTTTCAAAACTGTTTATTACAGTTATTAATGAGAGAGGTGTCATTGAACTATTGGCTCAGTGAGCACTAAAAACATCCTTTTTGTGGATGATTTTACTCACATTACTTAGCCTTCGGGTATCAAATCTTTTCAGTTCTTGAGACTCACAAGCCATCTCCCTGTCATTGCTGTGCTTACTGTGTATAAGCAATAATTTATCTCTTTACCTGGACCTGGTCGGTCCTTGTTTTCATACCCTGCCTTTCATTTGTTATAGTAGGTGACAGAAACAACATTGCAATAAAATTTGTTTCAGCTCTGTGATTAGAGTTCCTGCAAGGCATTAGGTGTTTATCAGTTGACTACAGTTATTGTTCTGGTAATTGAAGAGCCACTCTTAATCCTGACAGTGAATAATTCCAGTCTTCTTTTTTTAACATGCTATTTGTTTGACTCTGTCCCTTCTCCATCTCTTGGGAATAAAAAGAAAAGAAAAAAAAAAGGCTGCTTGTGGAGCAGGAAGAATCAACAGCAGTTTCCTAAAACTCCTAAAGAACTTTTAAGTAAATTCACTCTCTACAATAAGTTTTCAGCCATTACCCTGGGGATGATGGGATGGGTTGGAAAGCTTCCAGGAAGATCTGGCAACCTAAGGGGAAAAAAACCTCATTTCTTCTAATATATAGGTAAGTCATGCAAGCATGAGATTTTCTCTCTGTGGAGAAAATTACCTGTCCGCAAAAGCAGTATTCTGACATTTGAATTGAAGAATAGTCAGAGATTTAAAGCTTTATCACCAAGATCATTTGCTCTGTGCTGTTAAGCTTGAAAGACACTTAACATAACTCAAGTTATAAAGTACACTTCAGCTGATGGTGGTTTAGGCAATCCCATCATTTCATTTCAGATGCAGCTTGTACATTGTGTTAGGCAAATTGCATGTGTGTTAAGTGTTAGCTCTCATGGCCTTCTGTCCCATCTCCCATGTAGCTGTATCAGTGATGTAAACCAACCACACCCAGCTGAGAAACTCAAAAAACCCAGTTTACGTTTGTGGGGACAAAACATCCTGCAATATCAGGACCTTTCTAAATCTGTGTAAAACTGATACAATTCCAAACCTATGTTTGGTTTTTTTCCCTGCTTTCATATTTTGATGATGTAGAACCATTAGTTACAGTTTCCCAATACAGTAAGTTCCTGCAAATGGATGTGCAGTCAAGCATAGGCAAAATGTTCTACTAATATTAAACAACATATCATTATACTTACCTGCAGGCGTTTTAACATATATTAAAATTCTGTATTGCATAAATAAAATATAGTGGCTTCGGTGCTAGCTGAACTGATTGGCCTAATTTTAAAGTTGTTTCTGCCAGTCATTGTGCTTTGGAGAAGGTGATGGTGAGATTAACAATGTGATTGAGTGCATTCTCAGCAAGTTTACTGATTACACCAAGCTGTGTGGTGCAGTTTATATGCTGAAAGGAAGAGATGTCATCCAGAATGGATGTGGGTTGATGCAAACCCCATGAAATCCAACAAAGTAAACTACAAGGTCCTACACCTGGGTCTGGGTAATCCCAAACACACCTACAGGTTCTCTGGAGAGGTGACTGAGAGCAGCCCTGCAGAGAAAGACTTGGGGGTGATGACTGATGAAAAACTCAACATGGGCTAGCAGTATGCTCTTACAGCCCAGAAAGCCAACAGAATCCTGGGCTGCATAAAAAGCAGCGTGGCCAGCAGGTGGAGGGAGGTGACTCTGTCCCTCTACTCTGCTTTTGTGAGACCCCACCCTGAGTACTGTGCCCCATTCTGGTGCCCACAACATGATGCCTTAAGCCCCTAATGTTTTTTTTTATTTTTCTAATATTTGTAAGACTTGTAAGTTTTATAAGTAGTGGAAGTAGATTTTAAAAGCAGCAACCCCCCCCCTCCTTTGTCCCTTGTCGCTTTCCCTTTCTCTAGCACCCTTGTTTACACATTCCTTAACCCTCTTACCCCATTCTATGCTCCCCATATCAATCCTACCCCTGAATATAGCAGATATGTTTAGTCTTTTGTCAAGGCAAGGCCTAGATTGTTGGCAGAACAGCATATCAGGGCCTAAACCACAGAATATGGTCAAGAATTAGGTAACTATGTACCCTTTGTGCTCTGATGAAGAGGAAGGTGGGTTGAACATGGGGTTCCAAACCCCCCAGGCCCATTTCTCAGGGGGTGGAACCCAGGGCAGACCAGAGTAAAGGCCACAGGGTAGACACATCTGGGATTGGATGGATGGTATTATAAAATGTAACATCTCAGGCACTGCCAGCACACGTCTTGTAACATCTTAGCCTTGGCAAAATAAACCCTTTCTTATCTCACCCCTAATTAACTGCTCTGGAGATTTTTTCAGCACCAAAATTCCACGGCAACAACATAAGAACATGGAACTATTGGAGCAACTCCAGAGGAGGACCACAAAGTTGACAAGGGGACTAGAGCACATCCCCTATCAAGACAAGCTGAGAAAGCTGGGACTGCTTGGAGAGGAGAAGGTTATGTGGAGACCTCATAACAACCTTCCAGTATCTGAAGGAGGCCTACAGGTAAGCCAGAGAGGGACACTTCATCAGGAACTGTAGTGACAGGAAAGAGAGTAATGGGTTTGAACTGAAAAAGGGGAACTTAAGTTATATATTATGAAGAAATTCTTTACTGTGAGCAGGATGAGACACGAACAGGTTGCCCAGGGAGGCTGTGGATGCCCCAGCCCTGGCAGTGTTCAAGGACAGGTTGGAAGGGACTTTGAGCAACTTGGTCTAGTGGAAGTTGTCCCTACCCATGGCAGGGGGTTGGAAGTAGAGGATATTTAAGATCCCTTCCAACCCAAATCACTCTATGATTCTATTCTATAATTCTAAGGTAGAGTTTGATAGTCCTGACTTTTCCTAGTATTAATGCTACAAATTTCAGAGAAATAAAGCTTCTAAATTCTTCTTTTTGTTTTTTGTGCTGTTAAGAAAAATTATTTTGGTCATAACTTGGCATAGTTCAGGATAAATAGAATTACTATGAATTCTTTCCTATTAAGAAACACAACCAACATTTCAAGATTCATGGTTGTGAACTGTTTCGTAGCTGGATGCACAATGGGTTTTTCTGAGTGATGTTTTGTGATATCCAATTTTGCATTTGGGCAGTCTGAGTTCAGTCACTGCATCTGTCCTTGGACAAATCTGAACCCATTATAAAGATCTATTATCCTTAAAGATTTGAACAATATTTTTTACTACAACCCAGATCTTCAGTTTCGCATTTTGGATTTTTTTAAACCTTGCTTTTCCTGCAATATCCCAGGAAATCTCTGGATTTCTGTGGATCCACCTGGAGAATAGGGAGAACTTTGATTTTGCAAAGACATCATAAAGTTTGGGACTATAGGATCTGAGGACAATTCCGGCCAGTAGGGAGTTCAGAAGGTCTTCAGTCCAACCTCCTGCCTAAAGCAGACTCAGACCAGATTTCTCGGAGATATATCCCGTGATGGTAGAAAATCCTCCAAAAGGGAGATGGTACCACTTCTCTGGGCCACTGAGTTTTGTTTAACTCTTGACAGACCACCCCTGGTTTCAGCTGCTGCTCACCCTCCTGTCAGGCGCCTCTGTGATAAGCCTGTCCCAACCCCTTGATCGTGTCCCTGGATGTACTGGGGTCTCTCAGTCACTGCAGCAAAGCCAGAGTTTTGTGGCTGTATGTGGACTTCCAATCCCTCCTGATTCTTTTCCCCTTCTGTGTGCATTTGTGTGCATACACTGGGACAGGAGACTTCCACTTGAGATATCCTTCCTGAGATCTCTTGCTCCTCTTGCCCTGTACCCTGTGCTTTCCAAGCAAATTGCTCCATGACTTTCATGTTTTAATTGACAGACCTTCTCACCAGTTGCTTCCCTAGGCCTAGAACAGTTTTTGTAGGGAGGTTTAGTTTTGTTATCTGTGTACCAGTGTTCTTGTGCTGAGTGTAGGAGAAAATATACTTAACTAGTGGAACTTTTGTTTTCTTTTCAGTTACCAGTCTCTCTGGAGCATCCTCTGCCTAGCTCTGGGCAGCTTGCAGTTTTCTAAGCTCAGCAGTGCAGCCCAGCCATTCATCCTCAGCCCTATGATATGGTCAACCATGACACAGGTTCCATCAAGTTTTGTAATAATGCTCTTCAGCAGACCAAGAAAAGGGGTGAAGTTGATATGTCCATATATTACTTTAGAAGAGAGCAATTTATCAGTGTAAATGAGTCCCAAGGCAAAATAACAAGACTGAAGTGGAAAAGGTGAGTAACAGTGAAGTGTCAGAATAAATTACGAACATGGCTCTCTGTGTAAATGCATCTCTTTTAGATTAAAGGGATTGCGCCCTGGGGATTGCTCTCTACCAGAGGGGCAGCTGATACCCTCCTGGCTGTCAGACACTGCTGCAGAACCAAACACACCTGGCTCGCAGCTCACACCTGATCCTGGGGCTGCATCCCTTGTATTTGGCAGTTTCATGGACCATGAAATTTAGCTACACTAAATTGCTGTTCCTGTCTGGAAAAACCAGCTGTGTCAATTTCAGCTCCTTTCAGAACACAAGTTAAAAATACCCCAAACCCCAGCATCCAAAGGGACAATGTGCTTAGCAGAAAAGAGTGTTTTCAGATTTCTGAAAGGAAAACTGGAAGTAGAGAAATGCGCATGGAAATAAAACGGTGTCTTTTGGTGGGTCTGATTTGGTTTTTTTGTTGCTTTTGTTTGTTTGTTTGTTTGAAGTAAAACTGCTAAAAATGTAGATCTTACTGAGCAGATTTACAATACTTATTTTAAACCCAATACTTATTTTTAACCCAAAGTGTAATCTTCACATTTCTCGTTTTCTGACTGTCACAAAGCGCAGAAAGAAACACTGTTTAGTTGCTTTCTCTCAGTGTGACTAAGTAAAAAAATTGGAAGAGAAACTAGCAAGACTGTTTCAGTGCATGTGCGCGTATCAGTAAACATTCTTTATCCAGATGAGTGAAGAAAGCCTTTGAATTATATTTTTTTATCAAAGTTATTTTTATCTCTCAGGTGGAAGGATAAATAGTTGGTATCTTAATGTGATTGTAGCAAAATGGTACTGAAAATTGTTATTTGTCATCAGTCTTCTCTTTTTTACCTTATCTTTTTTACCAGATGAATACATAGTAGGCAACTTCACTCAACCAGTGAATTTGAAAATGAAAATGAAAAAAACCCCTTTATTTGTTTGGCTCATAATTTCATTATTATTACAATGGTGTATTTGTACATTCACAAGATGGGAATGCACACCGAACAGTTTGGAGTCAAGTGCTGAATATCGTAGAAACAAGATAGAGATAATTCATGTCCCACAGAGAAAATGGGCATTCTCACTGCTCTCATCCACACGAACTAATGCGGTTCCCTTGGGTAGAATGAAGTTGTCTCCGTAGCTCTGGTTCAGACCTTGCAGTGGTAGAAGAGAAAAAAGTAAACAGAAGAAATTATACTATTTCCATACACTGCTATGTACCTGTGAATTGTTCACCATGGAGATCGCAAATGTCTAATTAATTTGTTTGTGTTCCAAGTGATATGAAAAAGGCAATAGAATTTGTCCCACTAAAGAGAAATGCTGTTACAGGCAATTACAATGCAGTTACCCTGCAAGACATACAAGAAGTATTAATTTGGTGTTCTTCTCGATTTCTGGCAGTGATAAGTTAGCGTATACCGGTAGTACCATGACAATTGATCTGAATTACAACAACCCGGTTTCCTTTTACTATGTTTTGGAAAAATACTGAATTAAATGAAAATCAGACATTCTTAGCATACCAGAGCTGTGCTGAGAGCGATTCACTTCTGTTAAAATCCATATCATCCAAACTACCTTCTTTGTGTTATTTTCAAGCAAATAAACACAAGCTAATACATTGTTTTTCTGATGCGTGCTCTTTGATGGTTCCAGTGGCTTCAAAGATGTTAATATTTCAATCACACAGTGATAATTTATTCCTGGGAAGCAGCTTTGAGGATAGCTGTTGAGGCGGGAATTTTGGCTTCTTACAGCATATTTTAGTTTGTTCGGGAGGAAGTGTTTTATCTTATTCCTGGTTCCTGCTAGGAGGTAATAAGATACCTAGTCTGCTTTTCAGGCCTATTCAATTATTTTGCATCTCAGAATACCTGTCAAATGTCTCTTCAAACACCTTTTCTCTTTTTCTAAACAAGATAAATGTGACTTCCAGTTCTGTCAACAAGTGAAAATTAGTGTCTGGAGCTCTGTTTTACAGATACTTCTCATACATTTTCCCTAGCCCTGTATTTTCAATTTTCTCAGAAGTATATCAATTTTTCACACCTTTGCAGCCTGTAAAATTGAGAAAACCACTATTCCATATGTTCTGAATAACAGGGTAAGAACAAACCTTAGAAACCTCCGACTTGTCCTTTCATTGTCTCATCTGTAATATGAGAAATTAGTGGTTTGATTGCTATGAATCAGAAGAGATCACGAGGCAGAAAGAAATATATGTAAGATTAAGATATATCTTGTCTATAAGATAAATAAGATAGATAAGAAGGTTGTGCAGTATTTCTAGCAAAATATATGAAGAAAAATCTGCAGAGTTTAGCTTTGACCCCAAGAGAGTTAAATCTGGTTTCCTCCTCTGTGTATACAATGGGTACATCAGATGTCAAAAGTTGAGCCTATATTTCACAGTTGGTTTTGAATGATATTAAATTTGTGGAAAGCTGAAAGATTGTGATTGCTAAATTATGTTGCGCAGAATAATCACATATAGAGATAAAAAGGAAGGGGTCTGAAGGTCATGGACATGTCTTGATTACTGGTGTGCCATTTCTATTCTCATTCCAGATATGTAACTTTATTCTTCTTTACAACTGATATAACAGTGTATCATTGCTGATAAGCAAGGCTTCCCTTTATCAGTATTTCTACCTTAGAGAGTTTTTCTATTGTTTAGCTTTTATGAGTATTTTGTATCCCCCTCTAAGATATCCATTGTTTCCTATCTCTGTTCACAGCATAATATGCAGTCTAATTTACAAGCGACCATTAATTTTAATTCCCTGGTAATCTTGCAAAGTATTGAAAGCAATTTTCTGACAGATCAATCAGAAATTTTTATTTAAAAACAAATAAAACCAAACAAATAAAACCAACCAACAACAAAACCCCAACCAAAAAAGACAAACAGAAAACATGCACGCAAACCCCCCAAACCGACAACAACAGAACTACTAGAACTGTTGAATCTTGGACACTATATAGATTAGAGTCAAATAAGCATAACTGTTCATGGTACTGTGTAAATCGTAGACAATATGCATGCAGAGGCTAATTGTGCTTCAGCTAATATTCAGCACTTACACTGAATCACATTGGTACGGATTACAAAGCCCAGCTTTCAAGTCTTAGACCTCAAAAAAATTATGGTTTATATAACATAAGCACAACTAATAGGTTTATGTAAACATTAGTATGATTATGAAATAAAGGCAGCTTCAGCCTTCTAAGCATCATCTTCTTGCAATCTGATTTCATCACACAGGACGAGCCTATACACGTTATTAAAATTAGGATTATGGTGGTGTCCAAGTGGGCATAGGTATCTTGGAAATGCTGGAAACTGCAGAATAAGGTGTATTTGGCTCAACTCTGGTTCTCTCATATTGTTTCATGGTTTGCCTCAGCATATTCCTACTCAACAGGAGGGCTAAACACACTAGGAAAAGAAGACAAGTTAGTGGCACTTATGATTTCTTTCCCTTAAAAGTAAATAACCCCCTGCATTCTCAAAAGGAGATTAGTGGAAGCTATTCCTGTAGAAATACTCATCAGCCAGTCCTTCTTCTTTCCCCTACCTTCTTTGACAGATGCTGGATTTAGTCTTGTACTTTTGCTGCAGACAAACTAAAGAATTATATAATGCTTATCTTGCTCCAAAACCTCTTTTGCCAAAAATCTCCCAGAAGTTCATGGTGTCTGAAGAGCACTGAGAATATTGGAACTACATTTGTAGAACTCTAACTAATGTGTGGAATCTCCATTCCCCTCCCAGAGAAATCTGTTGCAAATTAGTTGACTTTAATAGGAGTGTGCTTGGTCCAATATAATTTACAGTCCAGCACCACCTTCAACATTATGGTCATACTTCCTACAGAAATTGGAAAATTTTAAAGCAGAGTTTTAGAATTGAAAATAGCTTTTTACTAAACCTGTACATATATATTGTACAGCCTCTTTAAATACAGTTTATGTACATTTATTAAAATGAGATAGATCTTGAAATGGAAATTAAATGAGTTCTGTTTATGTCCAGAGGACATTTAGCATCACCTATACAATATACATGAAATGTGCTTGATAGAACTGTTCACTTTGATAGGAAATTAATATATATTAAATAAAGCATTATTATAGTTGTATCTAGAAGACTTGAAAAATTGAAAAGGCAGATTATTTACAGCTTGTGCTATAGTAATTGTATCTGCTGTGTCTTTTTCCCCCTTTTTAGTCTCGTTAATAATATATCAGAACTCTAATGGCATTCTAAAAGTGTTACATTAAGTATGTGCTTTAAGAGGCATTTCCTGCTAGACATGATCACGTTGATTCCAGGAAGATTTGAGTGCACTTGGTCTTTCACCATTTCTCCAATGGCTGTCTTGCTATTTCCCTTATGATATAGCCACGAATGCCATCTAAGTGGATTTTTATTGATTCTTTGTCCTATTTAATCCTTTGTTGTCCCAGCCAAAGGCAGAACCAGTTGCTGCACATCACACAGAAATGAGGGAAGATGCAAAGATGAAGGGAAGATGCAAAGCTGGAGCTCTGGTTCTCATTCTACTCTTTCTGAGCAGAGTCAGAATGGTAAAAGTAGTGACCCTGTGCGGATGGATGCAGGGGATACTGAGTACTAGAGCATCCTGAGCAACTGGAGTCAGGATCTAAAATAACTGCCACTGCAACAATAAGGTGACCAGATCCCTTATTACTCGCAAAATCTGCAAAGGCTGATAGAAACAAGATTTCATTCATAATGCAGCTTCTGGGGAGGCTGTGGAAATTTGTCTAATGATTCTCTTAAGACATCACCTTGTTTTCTTTGATCTTGGTGACTTCTCCCCTTCGCACCATAATGTGGCTGGTGCAGCTGAGTCAATCCCTCTCTGACAAGCTGTCTAGTGCTCAAGCACCTTGAAGGTAACAGCCCCACACTAAGAACTGTGTATGTTACTACTTTTTTTCTGCTCTTAGTGCTTTGTGTTAGGTAGAGCTGGAAGGAGGCATGTAGGACTTCCAAAGCCAGGTCTGCAGTGCAAAATAAACATTCTATTGACCTGGTTGGTCTATGTGGAACTGGACTCAGCAGACACCCACTTTGCCTGCAGCAGGAATGAGTGTTGTGCTGGTGCTGGAACTCTCTCCCTCCAGGTTTGGTTAAAATGATTACTCTGAAGCAAATTCCATTTTTTTTTTTCAGATTTCAGGCTGCTCTTTAGGGGCCCAGATTGAGCGAGCTAAATACCACTGAAGATGGCTGAGACAGCCTCATTTATCTGCCTAAAGACCGAAGTGAATTCAGAATGGTCTGGAACCTCAGTGGAAAAAACTTGTTTTTCTGGTGTAATTCTGTTAAAACTAGGTTTTCCAACCTTTGTAGTTTCCTGTTTTGGTACACATCTAGATGGTTTAAATTTTACTGTGTTTATAGCATGAAATGAAGTAGTACATAAACCCTAGTATTTCAGCAACTGCAGACCAAAGACAATCCATAAATCAATACAACACCTAAAGATCTTTGGTCTTTTCTAGCTAGGCTCTGCTTTTGTTCTTGTTGTTGGTATTTCATTGGTGGTGGTGGTTTTTTATTGTTGTTGGTTGGTTGTTTTTTTTTCTCTACAATCTGCTCAAGGACTTGAAGGATCACCTAATAGATCCAGTAAAAGGATATTTTTTTAATCTCTACATTTGTATTTAGAGTGTTGTAAGTCGTTTTTTGCTGTGCTGCAAGGCTCTTGCTTAATACTTTAAGTCATGCACCATATATATGCCAAAAATACTGCTATTTGTAATAGAAGATTATTGCAATTGGAGGTTGGGGGAGTTTGTTGTAGGGCTTTTGTTTGCTTGTTTTTGATTGATTTTAACATGTCTAATGAGGAGCCTTTGTTTGCTTTAAAGGTGTCAAATATAACAGAATTTTTTTTATAAGGGCACTGTTTCTTCACCTCCTTCTTATGCTTTATGATCTTTCTAGAGACAGATGTATGTGCCCCCATTTCCTCAAAAACTGCTTGATTGCTTATGATTGTTTAACAGAGTAGACTTCTTGTGCGGCTGTAAATTTTGTAAGTAGAGTAAATTCTTCCACACCACTGGAAGTGTAATAGAATAATAATGATATCTTGCAGCACAAAACCAATGAAGAATGGGCTAATATTACTCTATGTGATATGCTACTCATCAAGATGCTGTGAAGTCCTCAGTCAGCTGAAATTCAAGACAAATCCACAATAGCTTTCAATTGCACCAAAATTTCACATTTGGATTATTTTTTACCTTTTCAAGGGTATTTCTAGGTGTGCAAATGTATATTCACAATAAAGCAGTCAAAGTATACAAGCTAATTATTGACACATAATGGTACATATAAAGGCAGCTGATCAATTTTAATTTGGTCCTGTGACTGTTTTGCATAAAGATAGTCTGACTTCCTTAAACAGAGACTTTGGGAAAGGACTCAGAAAGATTTTTCAGTCCATAGGTGGGGCCTACTCAGACTAAAAACGTAGCCTTATTTTCCTGATCCACCTTCATGCTCACTTCTGCCAATCTTTAATTCCCAGCCATTTATCCTGATTTGTTCTTTTTGCCACTTTTGCACAAGTCCAGGTGTTATCCTCTATTCCTTGCTTAGATAAGTTGAGGCATGCATGGTGGCAGGATGGTTGTTCAAAGTAGAAAGGTAAGTTCCCTTGTGTTAGGCCTGGACGTGGATTCAGTGTGGCTCTACAAGTATGGAACTGTGATCATGAGGGAAGTGTAAAGATTGGAGCATTCATGAAGTAGAGAACTACCCTTACTGCTGGGCATATCTCTGCTGAACAAATGAGAACTTATGGTACAGTATGCTGAAAATAAAGAGCATATTCTTGTCAAAAAGTTAACTCCCCAGCAAAATTGTGCATCCTTTCTCCAAAGAATAAGAGGATAATGCTTTCTGTTCAAGGATGAGTCATAGAGAGGTTTTCTCTTTTTTCTTTTTAAATTGGCTAAACTCCCTTTTTGTTTCCTTTGTCTCTTTCTCAGAAGCATATGAAACATTTAAACTTTCCAAAAGCATTCAGCCTGAGAGAAATCCCTCAGCATGGAATATTTCAGGCTGAGATATAAACAACGGAAAACAATCTTAAAATCAGGATTTCTATGATCAAGTGTGTGTATTTGTGACTGATACACCAATTCATCACGAAAATTTCATATACTTGTGGTTAAAGGAAGTGTGTATGTGCACATATATTTGTTCCAGACCAAAAATTCTTATTACAAATGTTAATTTTTATATATATCACGTGCACATCTTTCAGAAATATAACCCACAGATTCATATTCTTATGAGGAAACTTATAAAGATGAAGTAGGAATCAAAGTTTAAGTGTTTAGCCAGATAAAAACACAAGAAAAATAGTTTCTACAGGTTGATTCACTGCTAATTTTTCAGTATGGATAATCCTAAGACATATTCTTATTTATATGTTACCTATGAAAAGGAAAATTGTATTGACAGAAAATAGTATTACAACTCTACTTGAAAAGACTGACACTTTTCTGAGAACCTCCCTTACAGTTAATTGCTATTACCAATTTTCCCTAGACTGTTCTCACTCACAGCCCACGTACAATGTCTGAAGATAATTTCAAACAAGGTTATGATCGTTCAAAATTTAAAACACTTAAAAGAAAAATGAAACATAGTTTGACAGTACTAGAAGTGCAGGTTGGAAACCTGTCAGAGAGAAACTAGGAAAGGGCAGTAAGAAGCTGCTTTTAGGGCTCTGAGCACTGTGGACATCATGTGGGCTTTCACTACATGCAGTCATTTTCTTTTCTTAATTGCCCAGTCAGGAGTCAACACTGTACAGGAAGCTTAAGTCACATTTTTCAAATTCGTCGCCTCCCACAGTGCATTCTTAACCTTTATTAAGACCACCCCATAAAGATCCCACTTTGTCATATTTCAAAGTATAGAGCCTTTCTGGTGCTTCATACCTGGAACTGAGGGATTCTTCTTTCTCGTCTCCTACCATTTGCATTAGGGAGGGCAGGAGATGCATCTTTTCCTTTTCACGTGCTCCTCTTCATTGTAGAGTTAGTCATGATGTCTAACATCCTAAAGAAGTTTTATGTGGATACTGATTACATGAGTGAGAGTCACACGATTTGACTACACTGTCCAGCCAAATGAATTGCTAATACAGAAATTTCTCTGAAGAGTCTGAAGTCCCTCTGTACCAGATATTCATAAGAGAAATATTGATATCTTTATAGATATGAAGATAGTATCCCCAGCTCATTTACTTACGAGTAGGAATACAAGATAAATAAAAGGTAAGAAAATACGTCATACGACTGAGTTTGGAAGGAGTGAGGAATGAACAGGACAGTAGGTTTGCTGCACTTTACAACATTATGATACTTTGCCTGATGATTTATATGATAATTATGGATGACCACATTAAAATTGTTCCCATTAAGTATACAACATGAAGTCACTTTGTTTCAGAGAAGTAGAAGTACGGATGTTAGTAGAAGCCCAATGGTGTACCAAACCCTGCATTGTCTAGAGGAGGAGAGATTAGGAGGAAAATGTATGTAATCTAACATTCAACTTCTGCACCTCTGTCATGGGAGAAATGAGACCCTAGCTCTACTTCAGGTTTTAGGCTGACCAAGCATGGCTGACCAAGCATGGCTTAGCCTGGGCCTTTTTTTTTTCTGTTACTTCTTCCAGCTTCCTGGCACTGGATGGACCTCACCAGCTCTTCAACTCTGTTTGAACTCTTAAAGGCTTGAGTCCTAGAGGATATAGCATTTATCTGTCTCAGGAGTACCTGAAGGACCCTTCCTTTCCCTGACGTGTTTTTTCAGAAGTACTTCCTTGCTTGCTGGACTCTCAACAGTACTACTGGTTTCTGTAGCACTCTGAGTGGATGAAGTGAGAAATCCTATTTGGAGAGGGCTGATTTTTGGTGACAGGTAATGTCTTGGCTGAGGAGATGTGTAGTGGTGGGGTATCGTCTTATATCTCTGTCTTACAAGCTACCACTGCCAAATCTGTTCACTGTGCACAGCACTAACTTCTGTGTGTGATATTTTGCCAAAATTGTGCTATTTTTCATCAACAAGATCAGTGTAATGAAAATGGTCTTGGTAGACAGGAGCTGTAATACATAAAAGAGAGCTTATTCAACTGACATGCTTTCTTATACTTCACGGGTACTATCAACGAGGCCATTTGGTTTTCTGTATCTCAAATGTATGTATTTCTAAAACTTTCCTCCAGGAGAATTCTTTGAAGGAAGTCTGTGAAGGCTCAGGTAATGTGGGGCCCAGCTGGAGGTGATGAAAGGCAAATTGTCTTGAATTTTGAAATTAGTTCCATGGCATGACTTACCACCTGGCCTTTGGGTAAAGCACTTACTGTTCTGATTGCATTACAGAGCAGAAGAAGTAGTGCTTCCTCAGAATGATGGTGTTTAATGAAAATGAGAAAAATTGGCACCCAAAACAAGACGAAAGTGACAGTATGGAACAGAACACAGTGGGAATCTGAGGGCCAGGAGGGGAGTGTATGTATTCAGCAGGGGATCTATAAAGTAAAAAGGAAGAAATATGACATAAAATTTTTGTAAAATTAGAGCTCCAGTGTAGCTGATTGTCTCAAAAGTATTTAATGATAACAGCTTATGAAAAAGATTTCATGAAAAAAATTATTTTAAAATGAAGTGCTGGGGATTTTGCTTTACAACAAAATGTTATTTTTTATCAAATGTGGCTTTTGATGCAGATAATTTTTTTGTCAGCTTGTCTATATTTGTCTCTTTTTAAACTCTGCCAAAAAAAATAATCAGAGAAATATTTGTTTAAATCTCCATGTGGAATGTTTTTTAATGTTTTGCTGTGTAACAATGCAGGGAAAAATAGAGAAAAGAACTTTAGAGAGCATGATGTAGAGCTAAGGAGTATCAATGACAATGCCATGCTTAGAGTTCAAGTATTTAGTCTTCCCAGGAACATGAATTCTTTGCTGAATTGAAATCTAAAATTCAATTTTTATCTTTTTAAGGTTTTTATTTCCTAGCAACACTCCTTAGCTTTGAATGAAGTCTCTAATGATTTAAGCTCATACAAGAGATACAATTTTGTATACTGTAACACTAAGAACTGTGATTTTGAAGACTTTTTTTGCCCTCAATTATAAGATATTCCTGTTGTGGGATTTTGCACAAATACTGCATAAATATGGGATCCATTTCAGACAACAGAAGGCAAGGTTTTCATTGCAAAGAGCATCAAAAGGCAGGGTAATGATTCTGTCTAAGAAAAGGTAAGAAACAGGAGAAGTTTGACCAACCTCACTCTGTTGCCAGCTAGGTGATAAAGTTACTTGAAAGAGTGCAGAACCACCACTGTAAAGATTCTTCCTTTTCTCAAGAACAATGTTTCATATTCCAGGGTCCTTGGCTTGCTTTGTTTGGTCAGAATAAAGATAGGCATTAGAGAACATTTCAAAATTATTCCAAATCAAATTTCCAGTGGTCAGAGGGAAGCCATGATTCTCACTTTTAGTCTGTCTTCATCATCACCATGAGGAATGAAGATGTCCATGAAGCTAATGTTGTGCTAAGCCCACTGGCAGCCTTGCTGCTTGCATTGTATTTTGCTGAACCACTTGAAACGATCAGACATGAGCATTTAAGACTGAAAACAGCCTGGCAGGGGCGGACATTCATGATACTCTGGTTTTTATTGTTGGTCCTATCTCACATGCAATGTGAACAGAATGCAGTAATTTGCTACATCCAAGGCTATGTGTGTTTGTTTGCATGTGTGTGTGTTTGTGTAATCAGAACTAAATAATATTAAATGAAGTTTTCTTGCCCTCCTGAGGACTCTCTATTCAACACTTTCAGACAGCTCAGTGCTGGAGACAGAAGAAAGTGTAACCATAGTGATGGAATGGAAATTATTTCTTTGTTCCTAGCTGCAGTATCCTACAGACACTGTCATTTCCAAGGTCAAATATATATTAGGAAGAGATAAAAATTGAAGAAAAATATGCTGGCTTAACTACAAAAGCTAATTTAGTTTATGCTTTTTAAATTATGTTAAAAATTACTAAAATGAGATTTCTCAGCAAGAACTAAATGTGTGGTTTCACAAAACCAATTTTCAAAGATGAACATGATTACAGAATTTAGCTTTAAAAGCTTTTCAGGCCATCAGAGAAAACAGCAAAGCTATCAATTAGCAGATTTCAGTGGTGCTTCTGTCAGAAATATAGTGGTAATTTTAGCATTCTCCTCAACGTTTACTAAATTAAGAATGTCTGCTAAAAGATCAATTAATTGGAACATTATTTAATTTAATGGAAAGTGATCTGTCAAGGAATGGTAATCAATCTTTAAAATTAAACAGTCTGAAATCTCTTTCCAAATGGCAGAAGTAGTAGGACCCTGACATGATGAGATGACAGCCGTAATTTTGAGAATTTGAGAGTAAGGTTGAGGATTCTTCTGAACAAGCAGAACCCCTTCTCATCAAGATATTGCCCAATTTTGAGCTCTGACATGCAGTATTGCTAAGCTCTCCTGAAAATGTACAGGTTGTAAAGGTTGTTGAAATGAATCCCTTTCTGCTGAGTGCCCTGCGGAAACAATCCAAGCTCCTTTCCTCATGGCACATTCAGACAACCACAGCTGCATTCTGGAGAAGGATTTAATTTAGTTTTTTAGTACTGTAACTACCACCTGATCCTTCATGATATTGATTTCCTAAATCAAAGACAGCTTTTCTCTTTCTGCATACTTCGATAAAATTTGACATGTTTTATTTAAATGGTATTTTAGAAGTACCAAACCCAGATGTTTTAAGTCATATTATTTTCAAAAAGTGTAATAAATTGATTTTGAAATAGATATGACTCTCTTTGCACAAGAGCAGACCAGCCAAGTATCATCACAGTCTGGCATGGATTAAATGATCAGAGATTGTCTGAGACAGACTGGTGGTCTTTCTGTTCCTAGTCAACCTGACATTTCAAAAGCAACTAATGGCCACCAGTGCCATACATTTGTGGCTAGACAATCTGAAACATCATAAAAGACCCCAAATTTTTCGGAAGCTGCAGCACAGGAGGTATGAGGACAGGCTGAGGACCTAGGTTGGTTCAGCTGTGCAGAAGCGAGGTGAAAGGGGATGCAGCTAGTGGTCCTCACCATATTGATGTGCAGGAGGTTGATGATGGTTGCCATTTGTAGCAAAGCTGTCCTGAACACCAACAGGCTAAACTTATTTCAATGTAATGTGTGAGCTCCAAAGGTATCCCTGTGTGCAACCAGTTTGGATGAGGCAGCCACTGCCTGACTTTGTTTTTGCTTCTTACCTGCACTTCATATACCTCTGTTCATTTAAAGGTGCTAGAGAGAAGATGCCTGCATGCTATTATGAGTCTTAGCAGTGTTAATTTCCTGTTATTTTGCCAGATATGAAGTTGGAAAGTATCGTGGGGTTTAGTATGCTCTACATACAACTCATTATTATGTTAAAAACTCAATTTTTTTTCTCCACAAAGAGATTGAAAACATAAGTACATAATCCTTTCACAATTTGAGTAACTTCTTCATTCAAATAAATTACAGCTGCTATAGTAAATTAATCCTGGGATGAATACAGAAGCAGATGGGAGTGAGAGAAAGGGAGGGGGAACAACGTGATGAACCCTCTCTGGTAGGGGTTTCAATTTCCACATCCATCTCCCATGCTGTGACTCCTGTGGCTCCCCCCTTGGCCCTCCGTTGTGTGGAGACCTGTTTGGTGACACAAACAGCGAGCCTTGTTTTATCTCAAGGAGATGGACATCCGTATGTGAGATGGGAGTGATTGCTCCCCATCCCAAGAAGGGATGGGGAAAGGCAATAGGGTAAGATTTTTTTCTGAACTATCGCAATGGATAAGAGGTTTAGGGACAGAGTCAGAAGCAACACAAAGTATTTTGTCTCTTCGTCAGCTGTCAGGCAGTACGTGGCAGTGCTGCTAGTTTCCTCACCAAGTTAGCTGGTCCATTTGCTACTTAAAAATAATTATTCACTTTCTAAATATGTTATAAAGACACTGACAGTGCTGTCAAAGAATAATTAATCTCAGACTCTGCTCAGAGGAATTGTTACTGATACTTCAACTTCTGTATGGTATAAACAGATAGAGCACTAGGCTGTTGGATGTCCTTACACAGCCTATGCTGCAAAAACACCTCTTTGTCATGAGCTTCAGCAGGAAAGAGGAGTGTGGCAAGGCCAACATCGATGGAGTGAAAAAATATTTAAAGCATTCAGTTCAGCTGCATGAAGTTTAAGCTGCTGGTGGCATACTAGAAAGGTTTGTCATCAAAAGGTTATGCAGTGGGAATGTCTAGAGATAATGAAGAAGAATTCTCTTTCTGTGTTTTTTTGGTTTTTGGTTTTTTTGGTTTGGTTTGGTTTTTGTGCAGGCATTATGAAATTAGGTTAAAGTCAGAATTTCAGTTCAAAAAAGACATTAAAGACATCCAGGCAGATGTCTAAATCTCACAACCCCAAAAGGAAACTGATGATATTTCAAACCTCCAAGGTCAGTTGTCTTCTACAAAATTGAAAAAAGGAACAAAAAAAATGTACAAAAAGAAAGGCTGAGAATCAAAGCAAGATCTCGATCTGGCAGCAAGTCTTGGATCTGTAGACAGCAGTGGCGCAGGCCTCCTCATGCCCAGTGGGACCCTTGGTGGTCCATTTAAAACAATGTGGCAGCAAGACTTCAGCATAACTTGGGAAAAAAAAGTGAAAACAATAATGCAAATTTATCCTGCTAATTAACAGAGCCATGCTCAAATATTTCTTTCCCTTCTTATCATTGATTTAACAGCACTGGCTTGTTAATTTCATTGCAAGCTACTATTAAAAATTAAATGCAGGTCAGTTGAACATGCTTTATCAGGATTATAGACAGTCACTCCAATTAATGCAAAATCAGGTGAATGGTCAACTACCCATTTATTTGAACCATAAAATCACTGTTAAATGTGCTGCATACTTCTTCCCTCCCTCCAACCCCTCACACACACGCACTTTCTCTCATGCTACAGACCATTCATAACTAAAACAAAATTATTTCATTTTGACATAATTATAGATATCATTTGGCTATGAGAATTTGTTCCTCTCTTGAGAACACGCTAATCATGAAGACTTCAGTCTGACTGGTCATAATTGTTGATGGAAGTCTGGTTTTTATTCTGCCTCAGGCTGATAGAGTATGAGACTGTTTCTCC
The DNA here is from genome assembly GCF_001604755.1 of Lepidothrix coronata. Lineage (NCBI taxonomy): Eukaryota > Metazoa > Chordata > Aves > Passeriformes > Pipridae > Lepidothrix > Lepidothrix coronata. The sequence continues at coordinate 1,906,013 of NW_016690235.1, read as the reverse complement.
TTTTCTCCTAAGTTTTAATGCTTCTAGAAAAGACATGAAAGATCCCATGACACAGCACTATTATTGACAAGCGCGTAGACTGGCACAGGGAGAACTGAGAAGGAATGAGTTCATGAGGATGTTCATGTTCCAGTGAGACCTCACAGATTCTGTACAGACACATCTCATATTTCTGCAAAGGGGGGATGATGATGGTGAAAAAACATTCTTATATTGCTGCAGAAATAGAATACATATTTCTGCATGCTTTCAGGGATTCAAAGAGTGCTTTTATAGAGATTGAAGAAAGCTAATTCAGTTAGTGGAAGATGAAAGAGTTCTGAATTGGGCTATAACTGTTCCATTACTGTACATGAAAAAATTCACAGATTTTGTTTTTGATGATGGTTGTATCACCAATCCCCCTAAACACAGCCTCCATGAGACTGATAGGGAAATGTTTTGGTTCTGATGCTCCAACAAACAAGTCAGCCAGCTCTCAACACTGTATTCTCTACAAAGGTTTCAGTCTATTCCTACATTCTTTAGGTTTAAAAATATGGTTTCAGGACAGTGAATGGATTTATTTGAGACAATGACAACGATGCAGTTTGTTACCATAAGCGTGTTTCTAACTAGTTTTCAAAATTGAAACACAAGTCATTGGGAATGTAGAAAGCAGAACTAAGTCTTATTAAAGAACTATGTAGCAATGAAGAGAACTTGAAGAGATTTGGTGGGGACTAAAATTACAGATTTTGTAATGCCATGTATTGACTTTTTCATCTCTCATCTGAATGTAGTTGTTGTTTCATTGATGATTGTCTCAATATTGCTTGTCAGCCTTTCTGAAATGAGCCTGTGGTATTAACTTGTTTCTTCAAGTAGAACATCTGTCTTGAAGAAATCACTTGGCTCCCAGAGTGGCTGTGCTTTATTTTTCTTTTCTCTAGGCCTGTTCATTGGACCAGAACTAAGCAAGGTAGTAGGAAGATGGTGTGGGGATTGTGGTGCACAGCTGTACAAGATTCTCCTTATTATCTGCTCAGGTCCTAGCACACTACATGAACTGTTCTCTTGTTATGTCCATTCATGATTTCATTCATAGGTTCAGCCATGTGCAGCAATGTGGCAGATTGCTGATGACATGGACACACAGAACAAGGCTGACTTTACACTTCTTTGCCTCCATGCCCTGTCTCCACGTCCATTTGAATAGAAATATTCACATTCAAGTGTGTCAAAGACCATTAGCTCACACCAGAACATGAAAGATATCTGGGCAGAAAAGAGGTTGGTGTTAAAGAGGAACATATATTGAAATATTTTACTCTGTTTTAACTACTCTTGAATGAAGTATCTCTGCTATTCTTACTTATATATGAGTTAATGCTACAAAACGTAATCCTTTTTGTTGGAATATTTTGTCAGGAAAAAATACTCAAACCTCATAGACCTGAAAAGAGAATGCCAGAAAACAGCATTCAGGGCTGGAGAGAAAAGAAATTCTCTTAGGTTGTCTAAACCATCTCAAAAAATGCAGAGAAGCTGTGTATAAATTGCATTGAAAATCCTAACAATCACAGTGTCATTCATTGTTTGCATTTGCATTGCAGTTTTTTTTAAAAAATAATGCCTTCTCACAGCATGCTATCTCACAGATCTACAGATATTAATACCATTGTGATAATCAGCTTTCAATTTCCTTTCCCAAAATGTATTCTAGTATAATTTCTTGTACGTGTTAAATAGTTCCTTGATCTGAATGGAATTAAACATTCAGATACTTGTAGAGTATTAGTTAAGCACACAGGAAAGAAAAAGCTCAGATGCTTTTGTAGTTACTTATATCTTGAAAAAATTAAGTTCTGGCAATTGTGGTCATATCTACAAATTCTCATCTCTCATATATTTATTGTCTCTCTCTCTTAAGGCACTCTTAACTTACCAGCTAAAATGTCAAAAGAATTTGCAACAATTATGCCAGCATCCTTTTTGGGGTGATAATTTGTTTGGGTTTTTTCTTTTTTTTTTTTTTTTTTATAATTTTTTTGGGTTTTTTTTTTTTTTTTTTTTTTTTTTTTTTAGGAAAAGATACTTTGGCTGGATGGTGTTA
>NW_016690235.1:1852692-1903908 GCF_001604755.1 Lepidothrix coronata | reverse complement strand
TTTTTTTTTTTTTTTTTTTTTTTTTTTAGGAAAAGATACTTTGGCTGGATGGTGTTAGGACCGGACAACTCATTTATTCTCATTCCTTCTTTACAGGGAGTATCAGCAGAAATTAAGTGAGGGAAAGACTGAAAGATCCTCAATAGGTGGAAAATATGAAAGCTCTTCTTCCTATAATTTCCTTAGCCATCTATATTCGTAACACCTTGTCTTGCCTTTAAGTGCTTTTCGTAGTGGGAAAGTGCAAATAAAAGTGGCACTTTATCTGCAGAAACTTTACTATGTGGAGTCTTCCCTGCTGATAAGAAATTGCTGGAGCCAAGAAGCAGAGAAGCAGCATGAAAACCTGGGATAATCTGGGATAACCTGACCTTCGTAAGTACCACTAAAGGACACCAGTGCTGTTTTTGAAAATTAAACATAGATGCAGCTGGCAGGTGTGTTACGTGTGCTGTGGTCTGCCAGTGAAGGCACCAGTGTCCTGCACTGAGCACCTGAGAGTCCTTGTGACTGAGAGTCCATGCCAGAAGACAGATGACAGGACTGAGTTTCTGCTTTTAAGCTAAGGATCCAGAGTCTTGTTCTCAATATTTGCCAGAACCTGTTGCTAACTGACTTTTTCAACATTTGGAATAAGGTTATCACAAACAAAGGTGTTGAGACAGACCTCTAGGAACCTTAACAAAGGGTATTCCTCCCCTCTTGGCATTAAGAACTGGAAACAGGTGGCTATGGGGCCAGCAAAAGCTGTTCTCATCTTTGCTATCACACTTTAGGTCCTGATTCCTCTACGAGGCCCTCACTGCCTTACAGAGTCTCATCTCTGTTAGGTTTTTTTCAGCTTTGTAAAAATTTCTCTGTTCATTTTTGCCACTCTAAAATGAAACAAAAATGTGTTTCAAAACTTCTCGTAGAACCACGAATCTTCCCATCCATGCTATGCAATCACTCAAAGCGTTCTCAATGTTTTACATGGTAGTGTTTAGAAAAAAAATATTACCTGGAATAGCGATTCTGAAGTAATTTTATTTTAAAGTACCTTTGTTCTTCTATCCATGTCATAGACTCTGGGCATGAAAATTGTACCCTGGAGGCAGAACTTGCTAGTCAGTTGCCTTAAAGATTATCCTGAAGGTGAGCTACCTACACCTTCAACAAAGTCTGAATCCCTAACAGAGTGGTGCCTGCTGACCCATCTGTAGAAGTTAATCTCCCTTAAACCAACAGCCTATTTTGGAGTCCTCTTTGTTTCAGACTGAGTGGATTCTTTACCACATCATATAATGCTTCAGAGAGGATGCTGTATCACAACAGAATAGCCACAAGAAAGTGAGATACAAAATATGCTATGTAAAAAGAAACAAACCTTTCTTTTATTTTTCAGATTTAAAACCTCCTTTGCTCCAGCTCTGCAATAAAACAGATTTCTTATAATCAGACTTTTAGGAGAAGTGAGTGAGTTCAGCTGTGCTCTATCAGACAAAATAAGGATTATCTGTAAGGAAAATGTACATATTTACTCAGATATCAAGTTTTACATCTCAGTTTCTAGAAAACAAATTAAACAAGACATTAGATTGGCTTGACTCATTTGGCTAAGGAAGAAGAGTAACCCATCAGCATTTATAGAAAACAGAGGGTGTTTATTTACTTCTTAGCAGTGTTCTTCATCTTTGAAACCAAAATAGAGCCAAAATTGTTTCATTCTTGTTTATATCAAGCTGAGTGTTTATGTTGAGTGTAAAGTAAATCTCTGTTGCCTTCTCGTCCTGAAGTAGAAACTAGCAATATTACCAAAAGGTGTCTTTGAATATCCTCAGATGCTTTTATGTATCTGAAAAAAAAAGTTAATTTGCTTGGATTAAAAGATGTTTACTATACCTTTTTTAACCTCTAGTTTGAAAGGAAATGTGTCTGTTTGTTGCATATGAATAAATCACTCTGTGTGTTTATCCTACCAAACTAATCTGTCAAGACGAAATCTATGATTTTTTTGCATTTATAATGCATCTGTCTCCACAGTATCTGGGAAGTGAGTACACAGCTTAAATGAGAAAGGCCTAAAGCAGTCATGCTTCCCAGTCTTTATGGGGGTTTGATGGTTTTGCTTTTAAGATCAAGATTCTTCCAATATTTCCTGGAGAATTTGAGGATTTTCTGTGGTTGATTTTACCCCCGAATCTATTTCCATTACTCTCTGACAGAAGTAAAGCCTGAGTGGATCATTCTTCTCTCTAGGTCTACCATGGCCAGTGTTTTACTAAATATTTTTGCTGCTAAGGAAAGAAACCTTTATGATTGACCCAAGCTGTAAACCAGGACCTTGCATTGATATCTACCCTGGGCTGGGATTGGTTGGAAACTTCGTACCAGGTGTGCTTTGAGTATCAGGTGTGCATGTCTTAATTCAGAACCAAGGGAAACATGGACAATGGTCACAACTGGACTAAACGGGAACCTGCCGTACCTTAGTTGTCGGCATTAAATTGTGAAGAAACTCACAACGTTAATAAATGCTGTGCAAACAATAGCAGTAGGAATGAAAGCCAGAGTTGCTCCAGCTTTCAAGTACTTTCCACTTTCTTTTGTCCTTTCTTTCTTAAGCATAGGCTGGGATTGGAACTAACACAAATGTCTTTAGTAAAAGCTGATGAGGCAGCTTCATTTTAAGGAGTTTTTAAGTTTTCTGAGGCTTTTCAGCCGACGCGAATTCAGGAATGGTTTCTTTCTAGGAGTTTTCAATACGTATGTTGATGAGAGGATGTTACATTCATAAAGCTGGAAGCAGTTTTTGTTCAGTCCGTTTTGGTAATCTAAAACAGAAGAGAATTTTTCCAGCTGTTTTGTACCAACAGGCTTGTATTTGATAATTCTTTCTCAATTGTAACATTTTAAACCCTTTCTGCTCTCATGGAATAAAAGTGCATATTGTGGATTCATGGTGAATACTCTTTAAGCAGCAGTAACTCTTTCAAGCCTGGTCATCTGTGTGTTGTATAAAAATGCCCCCACAGTGGTTTTGCATCTATTCAGGATTTTGGTTTATACCAACAATATGTCAATCCTTTCTTACTGGTCAGTCTCAACTCAGTGCTTGTCATAAAAGAACACTGAGAAACTGAAGATCAAGGAATCAGGGGTAAGGGTTGTATTTATTCAGGAAGTTAGAGTTAAATTTTCTATCTACTTTTTTATGTGTTGAGAAAGTAAATTTGTTTTCTTTAAGGAGGGTGGGAACATGTGACAGCACTGTTGAAAATGTCAAATCTGCATTTTATTCACTGCAGTCTGGGTAGCAATTTCTTTCTTCTGAAATGCTTTTCACATCACAGATTATGATAAAAAAATTTCAAATTTTTTTAATAAATATAATTTTGACTAATGAACTCTGATTTCTCTGGCAACTGTGCATGTGAACAGAGTCTTCAATGAGCAAGGCAATGTATTTCATTCAAAGAGTATAATCAGTTGTAAATAATATAACCTCTTCATCCTTATTATCAAACTAACAGACTTTTTAAATTCCTTGTTAAACAATGTTTCACTTTACAATATTGAAAAAGGCTAGGTAGACTTGGCAATATGGGAGGTGGGTAGCTCCAGAAGTGTCTCATGCATTTGCAAGAAGCAAAGTGATTAACTCTGTTGTTATGTTTCTACCTGATTCACAAGCTTGATTGGTTCACTCTAGTGACTGATTTGCACGAATGTTCCTGGGACTGCATTACTGCTTGATGAATCTTTATAGCCAAGTGGCCTTGTTTCCAGATGGATGCTGCTTAGAAAATTACACTCAGTTTCATCATGGGGCATATGCATGGGGCATCATGGGGTGGAAAGGTTGAAAGGAGGAGTTCACCCTCCACTCTGAATAGGACCAAATCTGAGATTAGTTTTCATGTGGAGAAGAAGGATATGATCCAGAGCCACACTACAGGCATGCAACATCTTTCTGTGTAAAACATATAGTCCTGTTTAACTAGAATTGGTCAGGTCAGAAATTTATTTTGTTCACAAATATGAGCTACTTTTTCTTGAAGATAACTCACTTAAACCATAGCTGTCATAAGTTCTCTTAAGCCTCTTAAGCTAACAGCTTTCTTTTTCTTGCTGTGCATTTACACTGACCTCTTGCAAAAATTCTGTTATAGGAAACAATTAAAACAAATCCAACTTCCTTTAAGTAAAGACAGTTTTTAACTGTCCCTGGACTTTCTCTGTTAAGTTGATCTCTGCTAGTTCTCAGCTAAAGAAGATATTTGAAGAGGTATGTTTCAGATTCCACTATCTACTAAAAAAGCTGCTAGAGCAAACAGTTGCCAGGCATTCTACTGACAAGACTTGGGTAATATTTACTTTTTTCCTTTCTTTTATACTTCAAAACTTTTCAAATTTGGCATATTTGGCAATTTATACTTTTGCACTTGAGACCACACCTTTAAATTGTGAAAAGGAGGCTTAATTCTTCATTTAAAGTCTTTCAACAGATTTCTAACTGACTTGGGGTATATTTGTTCACAAATACCTCCAGTTTTCCCAATCCACTTCACTAAGCTTACCAAGATAGTGGTTAAGAATCTCTACCAACTAAACATGGCAATCGTGGAGGTGGTAACCAGCTTTATAGAATGGTTTAGGATGGAAGGGACTGTAAGGTCATCTGGTTTCAAACTCCTTGCCATGGGCCACGACACCTTCCTCTATCAGGGTGGGATGCTTAAATTTTCGTTAACAAGGAGCTGAACGAAGTCAGTCTTTTTCAGTCTCCGCTTGCTGTGGGATCTGTTTGCAGAGCAGGCTGCCATACAGTAGGCGTGAAGAATTTAGGTATGTAAAGTCTCTTGCTGGGTAGTTCTTTAGCAGATTTCAGAGCTGTCTCTGCCTTTCACATCAAAACGACCCAGAAAGGAAAGAAGGCCAAGTAAGCTCAGGTCATCATCAGAGCTGTAGCCTTCACTGAGGTCTCCTGTTTCCCTAAGGTTGTCCTAGACATAAATTCCACTTTCTTGAGCAAAGTGCATGAGGATTTATTGTCTTCATGTTTTGTCAAAATACGTTATTGAAAACTTTGTCTACAGCAGTGTCATGAAGTCCATAATGATGAACCAATGAGAAACACAGTCTGGGATCAACTGTGTGGAAGGACAATCTTAATAAGTGCAGGAAAGTTGAGTCACTTTGATCAGTGGCTGCTGCAGAAAAGAATGAATATTTAAACTCTGAATCATTTCACAGAGGATGACAATTGTCAATTATTATTCTTTTCTGAAGGCTATGCTATTTGCCAAAGGTTTCTACTTAGCTCTCTCAGTCTGACAATTGCTGTGAATAAAATATGGTCTGAAGTGTCCTGGAGCACTTAGTACAATTTTCATATTGCTTAACTAGCTAGTCTTGCTGGATGGGGAACAATCCCACTGCTGTGAAGAGCAGCAAAGACAACACTAAGTCTTGTAGAGGATCTTCCTTATAGCTTCCTCTAGCAGATTTTTTAGGGTCTGATTTTAGAAAAATATTTCTTCTTCTGTCATATTGGATTAATATAGTTGTAGAAGAAGTTGTGTAATTTAAAAAAATAAGTTAAACATTTAAAAGATTCTTGCTGTTATTATGATTAGGTTTGAGCAACATATGTCTTCCTTTTGAATCATACAGACATGGAAGCATGGTCAGTATGAGCCTTATATACTTTCCCTGCAGAAATTTGACTGCATCCTACAATAGCTCGGCATCTTGATGCATCTTTCAAAACAACAAAAATTTACCACAGTGTACCTTTCCTCTCCCTCCAATATTTAAAGATACATTTCTCAGTTTTCCTACATCTTCTGTATCTAGAGGTACTTTTTTTCTGGTTTCATGGTCGATGTGCCTGCAACAGTGGAGTGTCCCTTGCAGCAAAGTCATGAGAGCTGGTAAGTTCCCAGGACCATTACCAACATCGGCCTGGGAAGTAAATAAAGAGGAGGTTGTCTTTCTTTCTGCTTAATTTTTTGGCTAATATTTTTCAGAGATCCTTCAAAAATTTGAACAAACAACTTGAGATTTCTAGAAGGATTGCTGTCAGATGTGCTGAAAACAACTTATGAGAGCAAAGTCTCTTTAAAGTGTCACAATTGCTGCCTGCTCAGAAATTACTGTTGAAATTCTGCCATCCAGAGATCTTTGGAAATCACCAGTTAAAGTATATTGCAGCTGTGTGTAGAAACTTATAGCTGCTCTGAATTTGGAGCTATTCCTCATCCAAGAGCATGAGTTATGGGCAGTGCTGAGTTCTCAAATTGTTTGTTGGTGGAAACCACCTGTTTGGTCACTTTTATAGCTCACCCACCCCTGAACTACACTTGAAAGCTCATTACACAGTTTAATTGTGGATTTGCTGACACAGTATTGTGTACTGAATCAAAACTCCAGTGAAGACTTCGTGCTTGTGCCCTTCTGATAAAGAACATAATAGTCTATATCACAAAGAGTTTCTGAGGAGTGGGAGAAATAGCCAAGGATTTCTGAAAACATTGCAAGACAGAAGCAGATATTTAAACATCCTGTGTGAAGACAGTGACATGCAAGACAGTGGATATTAATATTTTTAACTGTATCTGAGATAATCTAACTGGAATTTAACATCAAACATGCAGAAAAACAGTTTCCTATACAGTTCTGCTAGCTCTGACTGAGTGTGAAAAATTGGTTTTGTAGATTAGCTGTTAAGTGCAAAAGGAGGAAGTTTCTGTCCTTCTTACAGCTGAGAACAGAAGCAGGAAGATGCTGGTTACCTTACTTCTCTGCATATTTCAAGTGTAAAACCATTCAGAAGAAGCTGAAAATATGTTCTTCAATTATTAGAAAGGGATTGATAAAAAAACCCAAGTTGCTAGGTTAATTTTTTATATCTGGACTAAAAAACCACATGCATTCATGTATGTCAAGAGAAATCTGGACTCTTCCAGACAAAAGAAATTTGATGAGAGAGTCAAATGGAATGGTCTGTGATGTTTGTAATATTTTAGGCTGGTATTTTGCTGTGATTGGATTAACTGAAATGAACATGGCAAAGAGAATATATTGCAGGGAAATAAATTGTTAAAAAACCTGCATAGAAATAGGTCAGTAAAGGGAAAGAGAAGAGAAGAAAAGAATAGGTAGACAAAAGAAGGATGTGAAGGTTTTAGATATTCTTCAGAAGGGGATGGAAGCAAAGCACCAGAAGTATTGTTAGAAAAATGTTTAATGATACCATTCCTAACAGAAGATCCTGGTTTCAATACTCTGGTGGCTCCTGCTGACTCAAGTCTCTTCTCTCTACCCTCCCTTTAAAATCCCAAAGTGCCTGCTGCAGTGAAGCTGCCAAGGAAATTGTGGTTAGTTATTTTAATAACTGTGTTATCACTGTAGTAAGTGTTACCAGAAAGATCCTTCTGCACTGCTGCATTACCTTTCTTTCTAAAGTGCATCATTATTAAAAAAATCCTTTGAGGTGTTTATATACATTTGTTATGGTCACATTTCAATATTTCTACTTACTCTTTCCCAGGCACTTCACCCTCTGAAATTCATTTACCATTCTGAGAAGAGTGAAGGAGTGTAAAAATTTGAAGTTGTTCTGTTGATCATCTTGAGGCAATTTTAATAATAAATGACTTAAAATGCTATAATTTAAATAGTAATTAAAATAAACAAAGTTAATGAAAATAATTTATCTATATAAACTCTCTAAGAACTTAGGGTAATAGTAAACTGTGATTAAACTGTGCTTTCTTGTGCACAGTACTAAATAAAGATAAGATGTATTTTAGTGAAGAGGCTCTTTGAATGTTAGTCGAGGCAGAAAAATTGTGGAGTTATAGCAGATGTTTGGTAGTCCTGATACCCTTATAGCATCCTGAGGGCTAGAAAGGAAGACCAGGAGGACAAGTCACCCCTGTTGCTCCTATGGCTGGATTGTCTTTCTTTCTCTCCAAAGTCAGTCTAAGTAAAAACTTCTATGTAAAATTTTTTTGAGTCTCCAGCCTTGTGTTTTATGTACATAGCCACCCTGTATGATAAAGATATTCTGGTTCTGATAAATACTTGTACAGATGAAGAATAAGCCAGGTTCAGGCCAATCCAGGTGTAGAGTGAGGACCATATCTAAGGATTAGTGCTACATTTACAGTACACTTTTACTTTTTAGTTGTTTCTCTTCTTAGTCTTCATGTTAACCACAAGCTGCACCCCACATATTGATTTGCACTGCCAGCAGCCTGCACCATGAGTTCCCTGCCTTACCTTAGTGATATTCAGATATGGGGGAAGCTCACTTGGAGGACCAAGAGTGAAGAATGATCAGGTTTCAACAGCAAGAACAACTCTGACTAAGAGTTGTGTATGTATTTTGGACCACATACACTCCTCAGTAGAGGAATAAAATTGCTTTTTGGAAAGGAAAAAGCATTTTTATAAACAAATGTACAAGTAGATAGTTTTTTAAGTTGCATATTAGTGATTGAAGTAAGTTTATAATGAGACCTATTTTAAAATATGGTGTCTATTATCCAGAACAAATATTTCTTTTTCATAAATCTGTAATTGAAACAATAAAATTTCTGAATTTTTCTGAAAAAGCTATGCTGCTTGAACTGTTAAATGTTTCTGTCCTTGGATAGTAGATATTTTTAATGTTTTGATTTATTGTATAATCGCCTGACTGATGATCAACTCATTTTCCCATCAATTCACTTGTCACTCTCTTTTAACTTCATTTTACGTGTCTTAACTATACTTTTTTTATTGCTGAGGCTGCCAGTCTTTGGATGGCCATCTTTTTATCAGTGATTTAGTTTTAATGAAGATGAGTAAAATTAAAATCCAAAATTTAAACAGAATACATTTATTTTTAAAAAATTCATATAGTTGAATAAATATTCATTCATTCAACTCTTTCTAAACTTTCTCGTTTCTTCTGACATTGAAAGAAAAAGGGCCGAGTTACATTAGGGAAAGTTTCAGATCTATTTCTGATTTGACTTAGTGCAGATGAAACTGGAAAAAACTTCATGCTGTTACTGATAATTCTGTGTCTCTAAGTTACTAGTCCTCTGACTTTCCCCCATCTAAATTTGTGAGCTATTCTGTTAATTCTTGGGCATACCTCAGTTCATGTTTTCAGTTGACTGGTTGGTGGTTTAACTTCACAGTGAGATAAGTAAGTAATGCTATACACTGCAATAATAATCCAACTCAATTTGTTCTACTTAGCATTGGCTAAGTGGCCAGGCTTGTGTGCTCCCTGTGCTCACTTCCAACTTTCACTCTTAAAGCCAGAATAGAAGGATAGACAGACCCACGAGTCTGACCCTGCAGGACATCACTTTTTCATCATTTTTGAGGCATTATGTTTTAAAAAGACTGGAGACAAAAATAGTGATAGGAATCACTATAGGTCTACAAAGCACGACTTCTAAAGAAACTGAATTAACTGGTGTTGCATCGTCCACAGAAATGAAAACGGGGCAGAGGAGGGGAAAACATGGTAATGATCTGCAAATATGTACCTAACTACAACCAAGAAAAGGGATAATCTCTTCCTGATGACTGTATTAGCTAGGAAAGAAATAATAAACCTTTATTTTTGCAAAAACATTGAGGTCTTGGTATCAGGTAAATCATTCTAGTAGAACAGGGCTGATGAGAGCAGCTGCATAATACCAGATATTGCAGACTACTTTAGAACAGGGAATGTAAAAAAATAAGAACAACACAGGGATAGCTTTAGATATGTCTAGGGGGCTAGAGATGTAGAGTTGTTAGTTGCCCTTAGCTGAGATGTTTCTCTGTGGTTTTGTGAATTTATGGAGATCATATTCTCCTTCCAAAAAAAAATACAAACTTACAGTGGAGTTACTAGTGCAATGCAGAGATTCAAGATCTTCTCACAGCCTTGCACCATGTTTAGATAGCAAGTATCAAGAAATCACATGCTGAAAGACGGAAGTATGACTACTTATATTACTTAAACATGCAACAAGAAGGTAGCTTTTGTCCCGGGAACAGCCTAATTTTTCATGAAGTTGTACTTTTGTTGCATGCAGTAGCAAATATTTATCTACCATTTTCTTTCAGTCCTGTAGCATTTCTGCAGTAGAGTTGCACCTGATGAGGACTAACTGACCTAGCTGAGATGGAGGCTTCTGTGTTTCAGCTGCTTTATCTGCCTGGGTGGGCTCAGTGGCTCAGATATCTCCATCCAAGTGGTTTCTTTATCACTTAATTGTAGGGAGTGTACTATATCTGGCTGGGGTGAAGTTAATTGCCTTCATTGGGTCTTGTATAGTGCTGTGGTTTGGATTTTTGACTAAAACCTTGCTGATAACACACCAGTGCTTTGGCTATTGCTGAACTGCGTTTTCACAGTGTTAAGGCCTTCTCTGTTTCTCGCTCTCATCTTCTCAGACTATGGGTGGGCAGGAGGCTGGGAGCACACAGGGACTTACAGTTGACCCAAATTATCCAACGATGTGTTCCATGCCATGTAAAATCATACTTAGCACAAAAAATTGGTGGGGGCAGGCAAATATTTTCAACGTAGCTGTTGCTCAGGGACAGGCTGGGCATTGGGCTGCTTGTGGGAGGCGGTGAGTGATTACATCTGCATCTCTTGTTTGTTTGATTTTTTTCTCTTCCTTCACTTATAGAACTGCATTGACCTCAACCCACATATTTTTAATATTTTTGCTATTTTGATTCTTTCCCCCATCCTGCTGGGCAGGGTAGGGGAGAGTAAATGAGTGGCTGGGTAGAAGCTTAGTTGCTTAGTTGCTTAGTTAGGGTCAAGCCACCATAAGAGGTATGAACACAATCTGGCTCAGGCATGATGTGGACCTCGAGCTGGGCCAGTGTTGCCTTTGATGGATGTGTGGTAGCACAAAATATGGTAGATTTTCTCAGGTGAAACATGGGTGGAAAATAGTTTGGCTGACAAGGCTCCATGCTGCAGTAGGCAATGGGGATCCATCCTTGGAGATGATTTGTTAGTCCAAGTCAAGAGAGAAAATTATTTAAAAACCCTTGAGAATACCTACTTTACTGTTGTAAAACAAAAATAACTCAAACCACACGACCCTCTCCTAAAAACTCAAACTTGTTTCATATAACTTTAATAAAATTTTGCATACATATGCAGTTTGAATAATCTGTCCAAATTAAAATTTATATAAGACTCTCTGAGTCAGTTGAGCCAAAGATAGAAGTGTTGCATCTTGGGGAAAAGACAATTTGTCTTCCTGTCTGAGAAGAGCCATGAACATCTGAGAGATGAAAACATATTCCCATATATTATGAAACACCATTTTGAAATTGCTTGTCCAAGAAGACATGTTTTATTTCTGTGCCAGTTCTGCACAGCAGAGAGCATTAGAGTCAACTGTGGAACTATTCCCACTAGGAACTGTAGATTTGGCTTTGTTATTCTATTTGAGAGTTTATACAATGTCAGAGTGACCCTGAACAGTGTGTACTAGCAGGTGTTTGTGTAAGATTTAATCAAATGAACATAAATGCTGCAAAATTTCTAAATAATTACTGCCTAACTGAGTAAAACTGCCTGCCTGAATTGGTTCTCACAGTTCAAGTGGAAAGAAAACTTCAGGGAGCCTCAGGAAAAAGCAGGCAATCAGCTCATAACATCACAAAATGTGCGCATAAATCTTACTTGTGTTTTCCAAACATGCTGATGAGTCATTGGAGATGTTATTGTCTCCAAATGACCCAGTTTCCTGGGTGTAAATGGCCCACCCTATGTTTATTCCAAGAAGTTAGGCAGCCCACAGAACTTGGTCAAAAATTCAGATCTGTGAGACACTCTATCTGCTGCATGGACTTCCTGCAAAGAGAGATGAGTAATTAAAACAAGTTAATAATCTCTTTTAAAGAGAAAGATCCTTCAGTCCTAAGCAGAAAACACAGAATTATGTACTGGATCAAAAGGTTAGGGAGAGGAAATAACGCTGAGATATAATATCCTTGTGACACCTCCATTCATGTCAGAGCACCAGTGTCTCAGTTTTATTCATTGTTTAAAAGTGTTAAAAATTCCACAGAGCTAAGAGACCTTTTTGCATGTATGCTTGCTTTCATTAACATATAAAATTCCTCGTAACCCGAGCCCCTGTCTTTGAAATTCCAGAAGAGCTCAGCAATTTTCAGTGGTGAAATAAAAGTCAACTGGTAGAATCTGCTCATAACTTGTGGAAGACATGGAGCAAACACAGGTGAGGAACTGAAAACATCTTTGTCTTCCAAACAAATGGGGATAAAAATGTGTTTCCTCTCATAAGGCCACTGTTATCCTGGAACTTACACTTGTTTCTCCAAAATCATGATCACATGCAGAAAATATTGTGAAATTCCTTACAGACATGAGCACACATATTTTACTTTACAGCCTTTGTTCAGGTTATGATGGCACCAAGGATTGAGCAGGACCTGGTAGCCAGGGGCCATCCCACCATCCTCAGCCAGGGGGGTCTTGAGGCAAAATTTTTCAGGATGTTTCTGTGAAGAAGAAAAAAAAAATCGACATTGTATAGAAGGAAGGGAGTGAAGCCAGAAAATGGAAGACTTGAGGCCGGCCTGCATTCCTCGTATTAGAGATACATGTTTTATCTGCCGGCCTCTGTCCTGCTGTGTCGCAGCCCATGCTCATGAGAGAAAATGTGCCTTACTTCTGCGCCTTGTCTGTGCTCACCTTGGTCAGTTCAAACATCTGTCATCAGAGAACGCCATCTGCAGGATGCATGGGTCATGGGCTTTTGCAAAGGCAGTATTGTTGAATGCTGCCTGCTTCTTAGCCAAGATTGATATGGCTTGTTGTTGTTTTGTTAGAAAGATCTGCTTTATGTCTCCATAATTAGTTGCTGTCTTTTACATAGCTGTGTCAATGCATGTTTTCTTTGTTGGGCTCTCTCCCTTTCCTGAAGTAAATTTTTATTCAAAAAGATGCTAACTGGACTAGAGATGCCATTTGTTCAAAGAGCCTGCAATATGTTAATGTTCTGAATGGCAAAAAAACCCTTTGAAATAAAGTGTGTTCTCTTAATATTTTTATGGAAAGACTTGTTAAAGTCTGTTTTGAAATTAATTCCCATGTGATAGCTGCATTATGGATTTCTCAGGAGTTATGATTAAGCTTTGAAAAGTACTATATGATTATATATGTGAAATACTCGGTTATCCATTTATTAGTCAAGAGACCATACTGAGTGTAGCAGGTAGGTGCAGGAATGAGATCTCAAAGGGACATATGTTTGGAAAATTGCCATTTTTCAGTTGTTGTGCACACTTTACTACAATGAAAATTAAAATAACATCTGTGACTTATCTGTCTTAGGGTATGGTACCTTTAAAAACTGGAGATATCCCATGATGGAATCTGGAAGGAGATGTGCCTGTGTGCTGAACATTGCCTGTGGATGGGTAGCTGAAACAGGGAATTACTGATGCCTCATCACATCACTGATAATTGCACAAGGCACGAACACAGAGCATAGCTGTGCTGACAGCAGCTTTACACTGCTGCAATCTCATCCTTCTCAGCAGTGCAGGGTGAAAGCATTTGCACCCAGAAATCAAATAGAAATTTCAAAGGGGCAAGCAGGTGCCCCAAAATAATTTTTGTTTAGAAAAGTCCAGCACAGGGACAAAGCTTTAGGAAACTCATGATATGGGCCTTAAGCAGTTTGATTGATGGACTTTGACTTACCCAATCTGCTGGTTGTTGTGTAAAACTTCCACAACTCCATAGGAATGAGTCTTATTGCTTCAGGCTCTCGCTAAATAAAAACCACTTTAGTTTGATTCTGCACATTTCATATACCTTGATTTATGACAAATGACATCCAAGGGTTTATCTTTCTTTCTGTAAGGATGTACACGTATGTCAGGAGCAGGAGACCTGCTCTTTAAAAATCCGCACTTTAAAAATCTCCTTCCTTCCAAATCTCAAAATACAGGCAAAATAGATACAAGCAAAATGAACCCCCTTTTTTTTCCCTCAGCTTTCCCACTGGGAAGCTCTTCTTTCTTGTATGTCATGGGGAAGGAGCATTTCTCATGTGCTGCTGTTTGAAAGAGTAAAATCTTGTTGCCACTAAGTTGACATCCTATCAAGGTTTAAACACTCTAAAGTGTAAACAATCCAGCCAATGTGCAGGTCTTTAATGCCTTGGAAATAGCTGTAATATCTCCCCCCCTCCACGTTGATGCTTTTAGTTTAAGGTTCTGCAATCATTCAGATTATTACGTTTTGGCATTTGTAGATTATTATTATTACCTAGGTGATACCTATATGGTTGATTTTAAAGTGTTTCTTAAACCTTAGGATGACACAATTTTTTTTCAAGAAAATACATAATAGAAATATTTTGTCAGCATAGCTGCAACGAAGAAGGGACTTATTAGCAAGTGGCTTAAAATAATAATCACAAATATGACAGCAACATAATACTGTTCATGAGGGCTTACCATTTAAAATGAGGAGAGCTGTAGCAACTTAAGATTCTATGTAAGAGATGAAGATGAACCTTTGATGGTGATATGAGTGGGGTGGTTTGAATGTCTAAGGTATTTGCATGGAAAATTGCTCTTTATGAATTAGATGAATACAGAAAGCCAGTGAGCACAGAGTTGTGGTGTGTGATAGGCCATTTACTAACGTCCATTTCGTTTTAATCTGCCATCAGGATAAGCCCCTGGAAGCTGGGGATGGGATAGACAGAAGTGACAGTGGGGCATTGTGCCTGTGTGCAGAGTGCACTCCTCTCCATGTAGCCCAAGGAATGAGTATAGAAAGTCCCTTGATCTCACATCGTTAACTGATCTCCCATCCAGGAATCCACCCTACCCCAAAGTTTGGTCAGGTCTGAGGATGTACTGGGAGAAGGAAAAGCTAGTCTGTGACCATTTGCCTCCCTTTTCCTCCCAGGTATGTATATTTAATTAGCGATCTGTTCAGTGCATACTCCTTACAGCTGCCTAGCACTGATGGTCAGAGGAAACCAAGACTGCTGTCTTTTCTTTAAATTTCAGAAAAAATAACACAACTCAGGTGTGGTGAAATCCCTCACTTGGCACCCTTTGTGGAGAATGAATCCACAGGAGACAGACTTTGTCCAGGCAGAACTCTCTTGTAACTTTATTACTCCATTTATATACAGAATAAGGATCTGAGCTATCAAGCTAGGCCAGATGCTGCTTGTCTACACACATACCATACAGACAGTCCTGTGGCCACCTTCAGCCACAGAGAACAACAATGCTTCAAGTGGCTTTCCAGCTTGACCTTGCAATTCTTTTCACACACACACACACTAATCTTACCTCTAGCTGGCTCAGGACCACAATGCTTTTGCTTTAATATTTTCTTCTTCTGTCATCTAGGTGGCTGGTGTTGTCTTGTTTAGCTGCTCCTACACTCAGGGGCCTCTTTTTGATGTAATATGGAAACCTTTCTAATGAAAATAGCTTTATTTTCCTTTTGCTCTGACACTACTACCTTTTCTTGGAAAGGACTAAGCTTTTTGCTTTGCCTCAACCCTCAGACCCTTTTTTGCTCTGTTGAAAGATTAGTTATACTTTGGACTATGACAATCTCAAAATGCCAGCTTGCAGAACACCTAGCCAGAGTTGGGTGAGACATTACCAACAAGCCTCCAGCAGTTACTTTTCCTCGTGAATGCTTGGTGTTTCAGAAAAAGAGCAGAACATAGCTTTCTCTGTGCCATCCTTTATTTTATGTATTGTCTTGTCCTCTTTTAATCATCTTCTCTCCTTACAATCTGCTGCTTATCTCTAACAATCCCTCAAGCAACTGCATCAAGCTTGTTGCACTTCCATATATATTTATTTTTCCCTCTTTTTTTGTTCATATTGAGAAAAATGTAGTAGACCAAAGTAGAACACAACATATTAGGAAAACAGATGAGTATAGAGGTGCTATGTTGTAAGTTTTTAAAATTAGGTTTATCTGTGATGAATTTGACTGTGTTTAATATGATAGCTTTCAGATCTCAATGTAAATATAAGAAGAATAGAGACAGAAGTTTCAGACACATATACATAAAATAAAATCACTTAAATCCTTTTTTGGATGTGAAACTTCTTAATCCCAGCTTGCACCAAAGTCAGATCACGAAGTTAGGTTAGTCATCTGTAACTTTTACACAGGGTCACCAGGGACAGGAAGGTTGTTTTTCTTTACACTAAAAATGAATGAAAAGGTACAAAACTGTTGTATAACAGTGTCTCTTTGACAACACAGTAACAGGTGACGTTAACAAGAACAAAGATATCTGCCTCCTCACAAAATAAGATCCCCTGTGGTTACTTGCCTAAATTCGGACACATCAGGAGACTGACTCAGGTACACAGTACTGCAAACTCCTGCCATATTTACTACGTGTTCTTCAGTAAGCTGAATGGAGACAATAATCCTGAACTTTTTTTCAGGGCAAAGCCATTTTCTTGCAGTTTGCTCAAACAGCCTGTCTCATTTTCTCTAGGTGAAGAAGACTAACCATATTCCTTTCTCTCCCTGTTATGGATTGGACTGATGATGACACCTAAGCCAACACTTACAAGAGCTGAGGTTTGCTCAGCATCAAGAGCTGAAGCTTGTGACGGCAGAAGAGAAGCTGCAGAGAACCTGTGTTCTCAGAGGGAGGTTTTGGGTGGCCACCGACAGATGACAGAGCTTGACCAACCTCACCTACTGCCCTCATCAAAGCCAGAGAAGTGTTTCTCTGAAGGGAGAGATGTCTTTCTCCACTAGGTTAATATTCAAAGCATGGGCAGCTTAAGGAGCCTGGCCTGTTTTACTGACAACAGCCATTTATTATGGGCTGGCCAGTGGGTACAGATAAATGGTGCAAAGTTGAATCAGAAGCAGTAAGTCCACTCCAATCCATGTCAGGCATCTACAGATGAAACAAATTCATACAATTGTTCTCCCATGGAAAGTCTGTAGAGTGTAGGATTAATGTGATTAATGGTCTCTGGTATGGAAAAACTGGAACATGAGGGAGTGAAATACAGTTGATGGTTGAACAGCGCAGAAAAAAGAAAGTTCAGTCCAAGGTCAAACCTGAGAAAACAGAAAGAGAATTAAGCACCATTTGATGTAATACAACAAAAACTGTTTTGACTTCTTGAAAGCTAATTCTGTCAATTAACAGGTACTATGTGTTCATCTCTTAGAAAATATGATGGGAGATTACAATAATAGCCTTGAGTGACTGCAGAAAAGTGTTTCCTGTAGAGAGGCTGGATGAGTTCAAAGGGTAAATAATATTTCTTATGAAAAAAAAATCCCATGTCCTGATTACATAAGTTGTCCTAATTGATGAGGGAAAAAACAAAACTGAAAACAAACAAAAAGACCCCACAAAAAAACCCCCTAAAACAAAATAAAAACACCCAAACAAGCAAAAAACCTCCCAAGAACCCCAAAGCCACCACCAAAACAAAAAAGGAAAACAAACGAACAAAAGAAATCAAAGCTGTGTTGCAAGAAAATTGTCCTGGTTTCCTATCTAGTGACCAAAGTAGGATGTGAGGAAGAAACTATATAGTCCTTGACTCTTATGTGATAATGCAAAAAAAATAAAATCTTCCTCTGAGGCTGAAGTGTTCTACAGAAGTTTGGTGGACAAATTTCCACCAGAAAGATTTTTATATTGTCTAGGCAATGAAAGCAACTAAAATTTATATTCAGTTGACAGAAATTCCACCTGATTTATTTGACTAGGTATAACCATGAAGCATGTAGAATCAGCAGACAACCCTACTTAGATTTTAGTACCTTGATCTGATCTCCCATCAGAGATGTATCTTGGACTATCTTGGACTCAGGGAATAAGACTGAGCAGCTCTCTGATTAAATGAGTGAAGGAAAAGCCTGCATGTCTGCTATGAACATTCTAGGCACCCCTGAGAGACACAGAAATTACATGATTGTACTTTGTGACAAAGTGTTGAAAACATTTTGGATTATTCTTATATTAAATAAAGAGAAAACACATTTTAAAAACTGATCTCCATGCAGGTTCTTCCTCCTGCATCTTCATTAAATAAATTTCAATCATGTGGAATTTTCCCTATTTAAATTTAATGTCAGGCTAATAATTAGTTTATGTTTGCTGATGTCCTTCTGCTACAATGTAAGAGTACTATTTAATGTCAGAATTTTAATCTTTATGAGTCCTTCTGGTCACTGATTCACTTAAACACAGTGAATTCCAATAAATGCAATTAATAAAATCCTTTTTCTTGGGATCTGAACCAAATCAAACCTCTGAATCTTTTGGATTGACAGGGAAAGCTGTTTTTAGACCTGTACATGGAACTTTTCCTATTTCTAAAAAGTTTCCCAGGCAGAATGGCCTTAACTCTTATCTGGTCACAATTAACAACTTTGTCTTCTATAAGAAAAGTACAGATTTTATCAGAATTGTTTGATGCGCAGGGGTTTGTTAATATAATAGGAAAAATAATTGTGATGACATTTAGACTTGTCTTTGTTGTTTGTTGGTGAAAGCATGTTCTCCAGTCACTTCACTTACGTGCCACAGATGCTGTGGCACTTATCTGTCGATGATAAGTGACACATTTGGCAGTCTATCACAGGAGAGTTGAAGGCAGACAGCCACAGAATTAGAAGGGAAGGACAGAGCACTTCCACTTCCCAGACTGGGTCTTTGTAGGTGACAGAATGAGATGTGAGTGGGAAACAGACCAGAGATCTGTTCTGCCCTTGTGGGTGTAGATTTGTGATTGGAGCAACGAGCTAATTCGTGATTAGGATTTCCAACTCCTTCATGGATGTGAGGAGCAAAAACTGGAATTGTTTCATGTAATCTAACATTCATGACAGATTTTGGAGAAGAGTGATGCTGAAATAATATGTCTATTCATAAAGTCTTTCTTGTGGGAGAAGTGTCACTTCATGGTGTAGTGAGGTGTTTTCCTCTTCTTTCTGGCTGCAGAGTGGCTGTTAGAACCATAACCTTTCCCTGAAACTGTATTCTGTCTCATTTAGAAAGGGACTGTTGATCTAAAAAAAACACAGAGAATATCAGTGACAGTGAGAGAGTCTTCTAGTGACCTCTGTGGAAAGATTAAAGACCCAATATTCAAAAACTACATATGCTTTTTCAAGTCTACACACAACAGAGGTGAGCAAACACCCCCAGCTATGTTTGCCAGCTCATGACTAGATTTGACTCTTCACCAGAACTTGAAACATACATTGGAAAAGTTGTGCAGCTAGGTCACATGTGAACTTCACAAATCATGTATTTCTTTAATGAAAGAAAATGTTACTTTACATTGATAAAAGAGCAAGCATCAATACTGAAGAACTGTTATTTAGAACTCTTAAAGGAAAAAAAGACAGAGTGAACAGAAGGCCAGATAAGGTAAGTTTACCACATGGGTTGCATGAACAATACGTTCCAAAAATGTCCCCCTCAAACTCTCTATTGCTTGACATACTGAAACCACCTCCAGATAAATGACATGAAAGCAGTACTATAGAAAGTAATTCCTGGTGTGAAAGGAGATGGAACAAATGACCCCTTCCTTCTATTTCTTGCTTACATAAAGTATATACTGTACTTCTTCCCTGTGTAATTCACACAAACTCAGTACTGCAACTTTCTTCCCTTTGTAAAGCAGTTGCGGATCTGCGGAAGAAAATTGCTGCATAAGAGTTAGGTGGTGTGATTTATTGGAGTGAAATTGCTTTTCATGTGGAATTGGTAAATTGCAGGTAGGAGATGAAGGCAATAAAGAGAAAATGAAATGGTAAGAATGAAATATTCTTAAATGGAATACTTTTGAAAGAGAAGCAGCAGGTAAGTCTATGAAGGAGAGGGCTAGAGTCTTAGAATCATCTCTGGGTTTGGGTTTTTTTGTTTGTTTATTCACAGAACTCTTCCTAATTTTCTTGTTATGGAGAGTAGATTATACTCTGTCAGAAGAAATGAAGCCTCACATTTCCATATTATAAGCTTGAATATCAGGCTTACTTCATTTTCCCTTTCTCTGTTGTTTTAGCCCAAACCACATGCCTAAAGTAAAACTGGATTGTGATTTTTCCTGGGGTCCATTTCACACCTCCTCTTGTACAGTGGACAGTGAATTGGGTAATAATCTTGTTTGGAATTGAACGCAAATTTAGGTGATAAATTTAGAGAAATACTTCAGGTTGGTCTGTTTATTAATTTTATGGTGGATGGATGACACCAAACTGGTGCAGTGGACACACTGGAGGGAAGGGATGTCACCCAGAGAGACCTTAACAGGCCTGAGAGGTGTGAACCTGTGCAAACACCGTGAAGTTCGAAAATGCCAAGTGCAAAGTGCTGCACCTGAGTGGGAGCAATCCCAAGCACAGACACAGGCTGGGCAGAGAATCGATCAAGAGCAGCCCTGAGGAATGGATGAGAGGCTGGACATGAGCTGGCAGTGTACACTTGCAGCCCAGAAAGCCAACTGTACCCTGGGCTGCATCAAAAGCAGAGTGGCCAGCAGGGCGAGGGAGGTGATTCTGCCCCTCTACTCCGGTGAGAACCCATATGGAGCGTTGCGTGGAGCTCTGGACCTTCCAGCATAAGAAATTTTGGAGTGAGTTCAGGGGAGGGCCATGAAGAGGATCAGAGGGCTTGAGCACCTCTCCTGGGGCTGAGAGAGTTAGGGTTGTTCAGCCTGGAGAAAGAAGACTCCGGAGAGACCTTATAGCAAGCCTTCCAGTATCTAAAGAAAACCTGCAGGAAAGCTGGAGAGAGACTTTTTGGCAAGGGCCTGTAGTGATAGGACAAAGTGTAATGGCTTTGAACTGAAAGACAGCAGGTTTAGATTGGATATTAGGAAGAAATTCTTTACTGTGTGGGTGATGAGACACTGGAACAGATTGCCCAGAGGAGCTGTGGATGCCCCATCCCTGTAAGTGTTCAAGACCAGGTTTTACAGAACTTTGAGCAACCTGGTCTAACTGGAAGGTTGGTTTGGAACTAGATGATCTTTAAGGTCTCTTCTAACCCAAGCCATTCTGTGATTCTGATTCCAAGATCATGGTCTGAAAAAAGCCTGATGGACAGCATTATCACCTAAACAGCAGCTGTCATGACTGTGCAGTGAAAGGGGCTACTTCCTTACAGAATCTACACTGTTGCTAACAGTGCAAGCTTTCGTAGAGATTCATCTCAGACAGAAAAAAAAAAGAAGAATTTCTACCTTCCCTAGTTTGCAATTCCTGGTACCTCCAGAACCAAATGGAGGCCCTCAGCCTCTACGTGTGGCTGCACAAAGAGTGTTTCATACAGATCTTTCGCTAAGCTGCCTGTAACCAGAAGGTCCAACTATGCTGAGAAACACCTCTACCAAAAGCCAACAACCATCAATGTTGTTGATCAATTCTACTACAACTGTTAGTAGGCCTACAACTGTACCAATCTCCAACCAAGCAGAAACAGGACTTTTTAGCATTGCCTTTCTTCTTTGGTAAAATAATCTAAGAAAGAAGTCAGCACAGCTCTACCTTGCAGCAGTTTAGGCTTACAAATATTTCTGTTTAACCTCAAGGGGCTAACACAGGGAAGAAAAAACGAATATTTTTTTGCTAACAAAGGTAAGAGGGGGAAAAATCATTTAGTCAAATGTATTGTGATAGTATTAATTTCCACAGCACCTAAGGACAGCAAGAGTATTCTTTTTTTTCTATTCGTCCGTAATCCGTTGCAGGATTATAACAGCACACAAAATGACAGATATTTTATCACACTTTCCAAAATGTCCTGTTAGTATCCATTGAGTATTATTAGTTTTCACTCTGTTCAAACATAGATTCTAGCCAGGGTTTTTTTGCACCATTTGAAGAAATTTTCTCATCCCTGGCCTTCCAAGTGTTAAAAGTGACATTTTCCTCCTTCAGCAGCTCTTAAAGTACCAGCAAAAGTACTTTGATGCATTACAGCTGCCAAAGTCCCCCTGGGATGAATATTTTAGTGAAAACGCTGTCCTCTCAGTCACAGCTACATATGTGAAAAGTGTCAGTGATATATGAAAAAATGTGGTGTGCACTCACCAAAGTACAAAAACTGATCTATACTGGTACCTTTTTTCCTTAATTTGAATTTCCTCATATTTTCTTTTACATAGCTCTTCTATGACCTTATCATCATAGGAGTGCTGCTTTGGTGTACCCAGTTGAGTTACTAAGGAATCTCAAATTTTGACTTGCCTTTATTCTCTGAGCCCAACTTTTCTCTTTTTTTTTTTTTTTAAGGTGGCGTGAATGTGAAGCTCACATTCATTATGTGAATGTGATATTCACATTCATGTAATTATGCAATAGATCAGCATCATCTCCTGAAATCTAGGTTTCTGTCTTCAAGTGTGCTAAATAGAAATGCCAGTAAAGGATTACATACCAATCAATAAAACAACATAAATGCCTACTACATGGGGATTCAAACCCCTAATTTCAGAAGTCTTAAGCAGACAATAAGACCTTAAATCATCTTGTCCAGGAGCTGCTCTATGCTGACGACGACGCCCTCATCACCCACACAGAAGTAGCTCGGCAGCATTTAACATCCTGCTTTGCTGAGGCTGCTGAGTTCTTTGGGCTGGAAGTCATCTTAAAGAAGACAGAAGTTCTCTATCAACCTGCAAGTCAGGAAGTCTTCCATCATCCCCATATCACCATTGGCGAATCAGAGCTCAGATCAGTCCAGCAGTTTAATTACCTAGGCAGCCTCATCTCCTCAGACGGTAAGATTGACGGGGAGATAGACAACAGGTTAGCAAAGGCGTATAGAGCTTCTGGAAAACTCCATAAAAGTTTGGTGAAATAAACACTTGAAGAAAAGTACAAAGATCAATGTTTACAGAACCGTGGTGCTGTCCACTCTTTTATATGGATCTGAATCATGGGTCATCTACCGCCACCACCTGCGTCTCCTAGAACGCTTCCATCAACGCTGTCTCTGCACAATCCTAAACATCCACTGGTCAGATTATGTGACCAATACATCTGTTCTAGAACAAGCAGCAGTCACAAGTATTGAGGCCATGTTACTGAGAACACAGCTGCAATGGGCAGGACATATATCAAGGATGAAGGACCACCGCCTCCCTAAGATCCTGCTCTATGGTGAACTTGCCACCGGCTGCCACAAGAAAGGAGCCCTGAAGAGAAGATACAAGGACTCTCTGAAACAACATCTCAGCCTTGGCCATATTGATCATCATCTCTGGTCTACTCTGGCCTCTAACTGGGAGGTCTGGAGACACACAATCCATAATGCTGCTGCTTCCTTTGAGAACGCACGCAGGATCACTCTCGAGGAGAAAAGACAATGCAGAAAGAATCGTGTCTTGTTGATACCACCTAAGGAGTCTTTCTGCTGTGCCTTTTGCAACCGGACGTGTCTATCTCGAATTGGCCTCTTTAGCCATCAGCGCACTTGCAGCAAATGTGGGTAGCGCCTTCCCCTTTGCAAAACCTAGCCATGATGATAAGCAGACCAAAAAAGGCTTTAAAAAAAAAAAAAAAGATATTTCCGGCTTTCTAGTTCCTGTCAAGCTGGTACTATGCCACTCTATAAATTTGATGCAGCTGCATTAACTGAATGTATACTACTTAAAAATTATGTCATTAAGCAAGTGTTAACCATGTTGATTTAATACTGATTATTTCAACAGGATTGCATTGATATCCCTGCTAAAAATGTTTCCACAACAGCAACTTGTTTGAGAAACATGAATGCTTAAGGGTCACTACTTAGAGTTGACATTGCTTAGAGTTTCCAGTCAAATGTCAAGGTGCTCAGAGTACCCAGCCAAGAAAGACAATGGAGTTATGTTCTTACTTAAAAGTAAAATTAAAAAAATAAGGGGAATAGAGAAGAAAAATTACATTGATTCATGAAATTCAGCAGAAAAAAATACCATCTATCAGCTGTGAATACATATTGAGAAGCATTAACATTTGCATTGCCCTGTTTCTTAGAAAAAGACATGTCTAAGCTACATAACTTAATTAATATTTAGGTCTAATCTGTGTAAAGAATAATTGGCTTATTTAAAAGCTGATTAGATTAATGTTATTATGGCGACAATAGTGCAGCTCTAAGCATATTCCATAAAAAAAAAAAAAGAAGTGATTCAGTGCATGGGAATGCTGGAAAGAAGGAAAGTAGGAGTTTTATCTAGGATGCAACAAATAGAAGAATATTGGGGTTTCTATGTTATGGCACTTTATCAATATGGTGAATAGATAAAAGGTACCTTATCAGGTACCCTGATGCTGAGAGTAGGGAGATACATATCTGAAAGCCTTTGCACTAGGAAGAGAGTAATTCAAAGTTTCTCTTATATGGCAGATGAAGAAGCAGACAGTTTGGGAGCAGTATGACTGAGTTAAGTTTCAGTATGCAAGCCTCATGGAGAGAAATTTTACAAGCTCAAAGATTTGTCAGATTTGGCAAGTAGGAATGAGAGAGAGAGGCTATACTAATCCAGGAGGTGATGTTAATCAAAACTCAGCAGTGGTTTTCTCTAAACTAAGAATTTAATCAGTGCAAAAATCATAAGGATGATCACCACTACTCCATCCTCATCTAACTGAGGCAAATTAAAAATAATTTTTTAAGAATAATGTCTGTGTTTGGGTTTGTTTTTGTTTAGTTGGTCTGTTGGTTGGTTTTGGGTTTGGTTTGGATTTTTAGTTAGTTTGTTTGTTTTTATTTTGTTGTTTGTTTTTTTTTAATTTAGCTGCAATTTGTATTTTGGAGCTCTCTCCAAAATTCTAATGGAAAAAAAGCTACTAAGAAATAAACAGCCAATTTTTTGTTTGGTTTTGTTTGGGTTTTTTTTCAGATGTTAAGAAAAGCAACTGGTGTTTAAAGAGCTGTGATAAAACTGTACTGGTTTTGCTGCAGTTTATTGTGTCATCTCCTCCCATGAGAAAGGGGAAAACATACTCTGTGAAGCAGTTCTCCTTTTGCCAGAAGTACTTGTATGACTCTAGTTTTTTGTGTTGTTGTCAGACAGATTTAGTGTCTAAAAAATTTTTAGTTTCATTCTGTGTGGAGACGCTAGTTCATGCTTTAGCCTTTCCCCTAAATAAGAGGAATTTACAGCTTCTTAGTTCTCAGTGTAGCAGCTATCTTTGCAAAACCTGTTGGGGTTTAATAACCTACAATATCTGTGTTAAATGGGATTGAAACTGGCTACTGAGGTAAAGAAGTTACTGGGAATATTCACAGAAAAAGGATGAATTAATAAATATTGTTTAGACGTGTAAACAAATCAAAACCAGAGAGAAGCTGAGCAACTTATGTAAAAATGAGGTATTTCTTTATACTGTTAACTACACTGTTGTCTGGAAGCTTGAGGACTAAAGCTTTTTGTGAGTAGGACAAATTCAGAAGACCTACATCTTTTATGTTTTCTATATATGCTTGTATCTCTTTCTCTGAGAAAAGTCAATGCAATCAGTCTTAAAGTCAAGGGAAATTCGTTGCTAATATCAGCCCCCTTGAGACTATAGGGAAAAAGCCATAGTCCTCATAGTCAAGGTGAACCAGCTTCTGCTATGGCTTGCTTTGTCCACTGAAAATAGCAGAAATTAATCTGATGCCCATTGACTTGGCTGTTGCTTCTCTGCAAGTGGAAGTATGTCACAGTAGCACCACCAGGCATGCGAAATTGTGTCTGCAAACAATTTGTCGTCAGCCACTGTTCCTGAGGGATCCTCCCTGCTCCCTTGCTGCTGCCTCTGGCAGGGAGGCAAGGCTGACTTCAGGAGGAGGCGCTCAGGACAGCACAGCACTGCTCTGCAGCTCCTGGGGACACAGCCCCTTCTCTGGCCACCTCACAGTCACCTTGCCAAGGGGACTGCTCACTGAGCACACTGTGCCTGAGGCTTTCCTCTTCCACCCACAGTGTGTGCTAACCTCAGACCTGCCAGACACACAGGATACTTGGCGTGAGGGCAGCTTTGGTCTCCCTATTCTGCAAATGGGACGGACATATTCTTTGTGGATTATGCAGCCTTATTAATATGGGTTGTTGGGCTCTAGTTTTGAATTTCTTGTTTAGTATGTCAGTCAGGAGACTGCAACCACACAGGGAGAAGGGGTGTTTGTATTCCTGTTGGCCAGCTATGTCTGTTATGAATTGCGCTAAAGTTACTTAACTCAAACATATCATTTCATGGGTTTAACAGAGTGGATGTTTGCAGTACTGCCACTGGTTAAAGCAAGGAACTGCACTGATTTATTCTTTGTTGTGCTTTCAGATTGCTGTGTATATTTTTCAACTCTTTTTTTCACTGGGCAAAGTCAGCCTTCTTAAGTTGAGCAGCCATCTTTACACTGGGACTGAATAAAATCAGCACTTCTTTGTCTCTGTGTGTGCTGCTCTCTTGCCAGAATTTACCTTGGCTCACACAATTTGATTTTGCTCATATTTTCAGTCATTCAGAAAAATACCATGACTGTCTATCTTTTAAATGGTTGATTTATTTTATGGGTCTTGAATACAGGTCTAAAGGAATACTTAGTAAATTTGCCACTGACACTAAATTGGGAGGAACTGTCAACTCCCTTGAGGGCAGAGAGGCCCTGCAGAGAGACCTTGACAAATCAGAGAGATAGACAATCACCAACATATGAAGTTTAACAAGGGCAAGTACCAGATTGTGAACCTGGGATGGAGCAACCCTGTTGTGTGTACAGACTAGAGAATGAGATGCTGGAAAGCAGTGCTACAGAAAGGGACCTGGAGGTTCTGGTCTATGGCAAGCTGAATCTGTGTCAGCAGTGCCCTGGCAGCCAGGAGGGACAACTGTGTCCTGGGGGGCATCAGGCAAAGCATCACCAGCTGGTCCAGGGAGGGGATTGTCCCGCTCTACTCTGCGCTGGGGTGGCCTCACCTTGAATATTGTGTGCAGTTTTGGGTGTCACAATATAAGAAAGCTATTAAGCTATTGGAGAGTGTCCAAAGGTGGGCAATGAAGATGGTGAAGTGCCTTGAGGGGAAGCCATATGAGGAGCAGCTGAGGGCACTTGGTCTGTTCAGCCTGGAGAAGAGGAGACTGAGAGGAGACCTCATTGCTGTCTTCAGCATCCTCACGAGCAGAAGTAAAGGGGCAAGTACCATTCTCTTCATTTTCATGACCAGTGACAGGGTTCAAGGAAATATCGTGCAGCTGAGTCAGGAGATATTTATGTTGGTTATCAGGAAAGGAATTCTTCACCCAGAGGATGATTATGCAACAGTACAGGCTCTCCAGGAAAGTGGTCGCAGCACCACGCTTATCTGAGTTCAAGAAGCATTTGGACAGTGCTGTCAGGCACGTGGTGTGATTCCTGGGGTGTCCTTCATAGAGCCTGGAGTGGGATTCAATGATCCTTGTGGGTCCTTTCCAACTCAGCATCTTCTATGATTCCATGATTCTAGGTTTTACAGTCAAATACACTCATGTATGCAACACACAAAATCCATCAACAGGCCAATATCACACTGTTAGTAAGAGTTATTTCCAGTTCCTAATCCATACTGTGTAGTGTGAATTAGTTAAACACAGTCTGCATGTGTGGCGGTTAAGGTTTTCTGAAAGACAAAACAGTAATTGAATTTCACAATGTACCATCATAGGACATGAGTGCTAAAATAAGTAATGGAAACAACATGCTAAGAATTTCCTTAACCGTAAGGAATTGTATACAACCTATAAAATTTTATTTGCTCTCATTTAAGAAGACTCTTAATAGAAGGAAGAAATAAATCCTTAGGAAAGAAAGCAGTCTGAGGGCATACTCTGATATGGTTTATCTTTCTGATTCAAAGAGCAACTGCTGACACTGTAGAAAGGCAGAATTGGAAACTGAATTACTCTGAACTGCCAAAAAAGATGTGCAATACTTAATCTGCAGTGCAGCAGGCAGCTGGCAGGTTCTTGGTAACAAAAAATGTAATTCCCTAGCTATCATTTTCTTCTTGAGGGAGCATAGTGCAATCATTGACAAACTCTGTATCTGTGTCTTCAACTTTAAGAAGTGAATAATATCTTCTCTTTTGTTTACAGAGTGTGAGGAGGCACAGTTGAGCTAAAAAATACAGATGCTTAAGAACTAAAAGCCCAAACTGCACTGGCATCTGCAAAACAAAGCCAGAAAACCTCTATTCTCTGAAAAGAAAAAAAAAATTCTGCATTTTGTAAAGATCTATGCATTTTCTCTCTGTTTAGTTAAACCTAAAATGACTGATAGTATTCCAAGGGCTTGAAAATCAAATATACACATCTGTGATCTTCATGAAAAAGAGAAGGTCTAAATTGTGATTTGAAAATGAACACAGCATATTGCCTTATCTGTAACCACACCCTTTCCTTTAATACATACGTGAGCAAAAGGGTACAGAAAATTAAATATAACAAGGGAAAACCTTAAGCCCTCTCAGAAAGCTTTTTCTCCTTTCTCTTCATGTTATTGCATTGACTCAAAAAAAATGCCAATGAATATGAAGCTTGCTAGCCTGGGGACCTGCAAAGCTTTTAGCCAGCCATAGTCACAATTTGTCATTTGATCCACATTTAAGTAATTTTCACTCTTCATACAGGCTCTTCATAAATACCATCCAGTAGGAGTCCAGCTACTCTGAGGTAAGAACATTCTAAATTAGAAAGGCTTATTTCACATCCCGTGCAGGACCGGAAACTTCAAATTCATCCCCTAGCTCTCTGCTTTTACAGATTGCGAAGCCACCTTTTCTTTTCTTTTCTGAAATAGTTTTATTCCTTGCTTCATTGACTATGTCAGATAGACAACACTGTTCCCCTAAGTACTAGGGTGTTGCAATATTTCTCATGATCTTGGCTTTAGTTCCTCCACTGTCATGCATTATTTTGCATCTCCCTGCCTTCATATTTGAGTAAGGACCATTTGGAGCAAATTAGACGTCATCATGAGAATGAAATGGTTTTTACTTCAGCATAGTACTGGTGTAAATGGTCAGAGTTTCCAAGGTACAGTGTTTTCCCTGTAAGGAGTCAGGATGTTCCTGCCCCCTTGGTGCCTGTAGGAGCAGAAATAATTTCAGAATGGTGAGGAACAGGGAAGTAGTGATGTAATTATCAGTGCACTAGCACAAGTCTCTATCTTCACATGCTGTGTAGAAGTACCTGAAGATTTGGACTGAACCCCACGATATTCTTCTCAGTTTCCTAGGTATCTCACTATGCCTCCATTGGCTCCACTGCATGACATTGCAGTG
Source organism: Lepidothrix coronata (assembly GCF_001604755.1). Classification (NCBI taxonomy): domain Eukaryota; kingdom Metazoa; phylum Chordata; class Aves; order Passeriformes; family Pipridae; genus Lepidothrix; species Lepidothrix coronata. Next base: position 1,874,592 of record NW_016690235.1, on the reverse strand, counting down.
TGCTGCAATAAAACACCTGCAAATATTAGTGCATTACAAAGTCAAATTCCCATTTTTAGGAAAAAGAAAAGACGAGTAGGCTGGTAGTTTCTGGCTAATTTGCCTTCAATGCTAAAGTAAAATATTCTACAGAGCAAATGAAAGAACAAGAAGAGTGAGAATGTAGTTGGTGGAGGGAAAGGAAGGAAAGAACCTGACTGTGATTGGCCTCTTCTCCATGCAAGTGAAGAGGATCCACCCCCAGAAGCTCCTCCACCAGCAGGAATTAGATTGCAGCTAGGGCTCACTTCAGTCTGTTCAATGGTATGGCTGTTTTAGTACCCAACCAATTAAATATACTCAGTGCTGGAAGAATGAAGACGTGAAATATTGTACAGCAGGGACAGTGGGATACTTGCAAGTAAAGAGCTATAGAAATATTTTATGTTAGGAGGCAGGAAATATCTAGTTGTATTTCTCGTCCTGCAAGAAGTTTCTAGACAGAAAGCTGGTAGGGTATACACTCCCCTTCATAGAGTGAGTAAAATCTGAACTTTATTCAGTTGAAAGAACGTGATTAAAAGCTGTGTTCCAAGAGCTGATCTGTTCCAAAAGATTCTGATGTGCAGTGTTTCAGCTGCAGTTTTTCCCTGCTCTGCCTGAGTAATTACCTGCCTGAACCTCTGTATATATAGCTGAGTGAAAAAATGGTGCTGAAAACATGGGCATCATGTACTTCTTAGATATTTCTGAGAAAAGTATGTAATCCTTTTTCAGAGTCTAAGTACTACACAATCACATCTTATTGTGGAGGTCTTTCCACTGATCCAAGCAGAGATGTGCCCAATTTGTCTTGGTGTAATTACCCAGTGGTTATCAGATATGTGCTTCCTTGTGTTGATGAGTATTTCCCCCTCGTAAGACAGGGAGAAGGACAGGTGAGCAGTGTGGAGGCAGTATGGACTTTTCATCTTATCAGAATGACTAGCATTTTTGTGATAATTATAATTTTATTCAGTCTGGGGTTCCTGTGGAACAGTGCAGATGCTAAACTATTATTTGTCTGTGGCTATTAGCCAAGATAAAATTGAAAAAGGGTAAAACCCCCAATCTTCTGTTACTTTGTTATATATCTAATTAGACCTTAAGACTAAACCAGCATTTTTATGAAAGGATGTATTTAAGATGCAGTTTTGGAGTTGCAGTAGTAACAGCATTCCTTCTGTGTGGTAAACAGAAGCCTTTTGGCAGTGGGATACTTTAGTTTTGAAAACTGCCAAAAATTTCTTGCTTATATACAGAACTACAACTACTCACTGTGCCAGTGAGTCACACAGAAGGGGGACCAGGGTAAACACAGAGCTGTAGTAAAAAGGTAGGTGTGCAGGAAACATGCATTATTATGCTGGCAAACTAAGATACAGGCTGCACCCTGTCATTAAGAGTGAAGAAAGGGGGAGTGGGGGGGAAGAGTTGAAGTCAAGCCTGGATATTCTAATGTAATTTGGAAAGGACTGCAGAGTAGTCTAAATGGTAATGGTTTTTGACAGTTTGATATGTATTTATAGCTGTTGCCAGCCCTGCCTGAATATTATATAGGATTATCTGGGATTTTCCGGGTTTATCACCACAGGCATGCAGGATTAACAGCGTGATGAAGTCAAAAAGAATTACTCAGCCAATCCAATCCCTATACTTATACAACGCCCTTCGCACAAGGTCCCACTGAGCTGCACGAGAAATACAATAACTGCCAGAAAGGATGGTGAAATAAAAATTTGCCATCTAGGCTTGAAATCCACCATGGAAGTGGGCTACAGATTATCTCCTAATAAAAGCTTCCAAAGAGTCGGTGCCCAGCAAAGCAGGGAGTGGGCATCACTCCTCCTGCTCCCTGTTGGTAGCCTTAAAGACATATAAGACATTTTTAATGCTCAGCACTTTCACAATGGGAATATACAGATAGATAAAAACTCCTTGAGGCACTTAGAAGCTAGGCGAAAGAAGCTTCAATTAATAACAGATACTAGATACAAAGGATTTTCCTTTGACACAAACCCACTACCCTACCTGCAGCTTTTATCTAGTTTTGTCCAATTGCTTTAATTTTTCCTGTCAAGTATTCCTAAAAATCTTATCTTCAAACTGTGCTGTAGCATCCACGATGCAGACACAGAAGGATCTCTTGATTTTGCATGTGTAGCACTAAGTTGAGCTGTGCTGTGTCAAAAGATTTTCTGACCCTTCAAACACACTTAATTTCTTCAAACAGAAAAATGTATTCAAACAACAACAAAGCAAATACCTTTGAGCCAAAGTACACATTACAGGCACGTCACTCACGACAGGGCAGTGGTGAAGACCCTGTCCATGTTCCCCAGCGTAGCCTGGTAGTGGAGTCTTGTGAGCCACCTATCAGAGTTTGTCTGAAGACAGAGATCCTGAAAGGGTCAGCCATAAATCCTAAGTATTAGAGGAAGGGTAAAGGGCTATTGATGTTGCAGCTGAAAATGAGGGTGAATTGAAAACCAGCAGCTTCTTTCTGCTGTTGTAATTACCTGAGCTCATCGACTTGCTATTGTTCAGGATTCTTTGTACAGACTTCAACAATACATAGAACCAGATAAAGCTCCAGGCTGCCTGAGATGAAGAGGAACAGTCTTTGAGGAACAGTCTTTAAGGAACAGTGTTGAGCACTGTGTCATTTGGGGGAGGATGTCTTGGAGGTGATCCAAAGGAGTAGAACTGGATTAAAGCATGTACTTGGCCTAATATTTGGAACTTCTCCAGTCAGACGGAGCAGGATCTATGGGTAGGTATACAAAGTCAGAAGTGTTTGTCCAGGGGTTTGTAGGATGGAGTACATGTGATCCCAGCTCTTTAATCAGAGCACGTCTTCTACAGGAGACCTGTGGGGACTACAGCCTCTTTACTGAAAAATCATGTTAGTACACTTAATGCTCATGAGTGTCCTTCCTGACAGAGTGGTCTGTCTTCAGCTTTATAACTTTTAACTTAGACAGACTTTGATACTGTTTTTTTTAAGTCAATTATAGAGAATATAACAAATGAAGTAACAGTTGTATGCAATGCATATGTTATGGGATGAAATACAGATGTCACAGTAGCTTCAGTACTTGAGAAATGGTATCAATGGTGGCATTTTTCCTGACATAAGAAAGCAATCTCTTTGTTGCTCAGTAATTATTACGATTACTGCATTTGTAGGTGAAGGGTGGCTAGCCAATTTTTCCTGTAAAATAAATCCATTTTTTAGCATGCAAGTTTTGACATACGCTTTGAAAGAATAATTAGCTAAATGTTTTCCTTGAAAGTTATTTTTCACTACTTTCAATAAAGATTTTTCTTGTAGCCATGTTTTAATGGCTGTAATAATGAATCAGCATCATGAGCACATTTACTTATAAGAAGAAATTCAAGAGCAACTCTTCCCCAGGCTACCAGGTGTATGCTTGGTGTGCTGCTCATGCTGTGCTGACTCAAGGAGGTGTGAAAAGTCTTGTTCTATTTAACATACCTGGATAACTGGTTTGGGTCATTCTCTTTCTGCCTGCCCTACATGCTATTCTGAGAGGAGTCTTCAATGCCTTAAGTTGTTCAACATAAGCCTATTATCTCAGGATGTATATCTGACTGCCTCTCTGTAGACAGTAGGGCATACCACATTAGGAAATTAAACTCTAGATATACATCTATGGAGCAAAATAAAGGCTCATTCATGGCATGGGTTCAATACTTGTAATCTACTTGAAAAAGGTACAAATAGCTACTAAGTTGGGGATTGAGAAATATCCTGTACAATTAAATAGAAGGGGAAAAAAACCACTTCAGTTAGTAAAATAAAAATAAAAATGTTTAATTTAAAAAAATATTGAATCGTTGTCTTCTGATTCTGTTCCAATTAATAAGGTCATGTGGAACAGAAAAGTTCAAAACATCCTGTTCAATTATATTTAGTTTTTTCCATTTTTCTTGCAAAACAGAAAGGTGTTGCATTTTAATTATTTCAGCAAGAGGTTTTGCTTTTGTCAGAGTGCCATTTTTTACAGAAAAATATTGGATAGGTACTGATGAGGTCGTCAGCTCTGTCCATAAGAGGAAACCAGTCTGTGTTTCAGAATAGATCTATTTTTTCAAGTTTGCAATAACTTCCAGAAAAATTCCCTTCACTAACAATTCTTTTGCCTTATTGTCACAATTTTGGTGCATAAAACCCAGGGAATAACCAAAAAATAACCATTTCTCTTTCATCTGCTGTTTTTCAGGAAGGCATTTGTTGGATTTGTTCCTGTATTTATGCTAGAGTGAGAAAGGATAACTACGCGGCTTTTGTGCTTAGATCAGGATGGTCTGGGGCTGAGATGCTCTTAAGTGCCTGTGTGAAAATGTCAGCCCCTGAGAAAACTTGTCTCATGCTGATGAACTTTAGCATTTTGGTCCTCTTTGCTGATGTATGTGTGAGGTCTTCTATCCACAATATGTCTTATGCATATACTGATCACTAGAAATGATTGGATAGACTTCATTTTTATCCAAAGTATGCCACACAAACACATGCTGAGATACATGAGCACAAAAAGTACATGTGCACATGCATACACATGCACACAGTTCTCCAGTGCTTCATGATAAAGAAAAAATATTATACTCATTTTTATGAGGCCAGCAATAGGGTTACCAGGCTAATAAATGAAGCATGAATTATTCATCAGTCTGCATGTCATATGGATCTTTTAAATTACAGCCAAAGAAATGGTAAAACTGTAAGCTTCTACAGAAAAAAATTAATTGCAAAGACACAATAAAGTTCCTCCCCCTATTTTAACCATTTGCTATTTTAATGAAACTAGAGGCAGCAGCTTAGCTAGATTTCCATAATATACAACTAATGAGATACAAGAGACATTAGTAATTTACAGGCCTGAAGTGTGCTGGACCTTCATGAAAGGACCTTTCATAAAAATTATAATCACAAAAAAGTGATTTCATGTTTCCTGAACACTTTTTTTAACAGAGACATTGCCTGTATTTATGAATTTTGTATATTAGAGGATGAATGTTGTGAATATGCTGGAGAGTACTACAGTAAGCCAAGGATACCCTTTTTTAATACTTCTAAGAAATTAATTTTACTCAGACGTAGCACAGGGAGATAGAAAAATAATATTTAGAGGTATGCGATTATTTTACAATGAAAGCATCTGGAACTATCTGTTGGCACATTGTGATTCTCACACCTCAAATTTCTCTATCAGGATATGTGTTTTCCTTCATTTTATTGAAAGTGTTTATATCATTGCATAAAAGACTGCATAAACAGTCCTTATACAACTCTATAATAAATTGTTAATTATATTTCTATCCTTTTTGCTACTCAGCAAACAGATAAAAAGGTAAGGCTAAATTGAAAAAGAAAATTAATGTGCAACATTTCAAATGAGTGAACCAGGTATTTCATAACAGCATAAAAGACTTAACATTTGTTTATGCAACAGAGTCTGAGAGTTTGTAATGGGGAAAAACAAAATTAGAACAAAATTATGGTATAAATAAATATTCTGTTCTGCCCTCTTCTTTTCTAGTGTAAACTCATATTAAGATTTATTTTTATGCTATCAATTTTTTTGCTTAATCGGAATCATGAAAATAAACTTCACAACAAGATGTGCTGAAGGGAACTATGCAGAAAAATACAGAGCGGAAAAATTTTCCTTCCATGAATTATTGACAATGTTTAAATCCCCTATTTGGACAGAAAACATGCTACCCATTCAACAATGTACCTAAACCGACCCTTTACTCAGACCACTGAGTTACCGAGGGTGTCTAGACTCTTCTAGGGGTGAATTTTTGGTACATCAGTACTACTCTGGATCAAAAGCCATAAGTATACTCTTTCATAGTTTCTGTTCTGGGTTTATTGTTTGTTAGGCTTCCTTCCTTGTGCTTTTAAGCTTCTGGAACACAAGATGGTCTCTCCATAAGGAAGGACCAACCTGCGTGTTCTCCCTGAATTAGTCTACTGTAGCTCCACATCTAGCACATCATAAAATACCCTCCAGAACTAGTAATACAACGGATGAAACACACACATTTTGCCAATTCCTCCATTTTTAAACAGACCTCAAGCTCCCAACCATAAATAATTTCATAGCCATATATGAAATGGCCAAAGTATAATTGTAGGCACCGCTCTCTTTGTCTTGACAGGACCTGAGGGAATGGCCTGAGGTTGTGTCAGGGGAGGTCTAGGTTAGTTATTAGAAAAAGGCTTTTTACTCAGAGAGTGGTTGGGTGCTGGAACAGACTCCCCAGGGAAGTGGTCACAACACCAAGGCTGACAGAGTTCAAGAATCATTTGGACAATACTCTTGGGCACATGGTGTGACTTTTGTGAGTGGCCCTGTGCAGGGCTGAGGTTGGACTCAATGATCTTATGGGTCCCTTCCAACTCAGCACAATTTATGATTCTGTGATTCTGTACTATATATGCAACTTGATGTCAAAAAAATTCTGTTGATCAGAACTGATGGAAATTACATCTCCTTTTGTGCTGGTTACAAAGAGACCATTTGGTCACAATACCCATTCTGGGCACCTTCAGAAGGAGATGAAGCACCCAGCATGCACAGTACAGAAACAGGGATGTGAGGTATGAATAAGTGGAAGACATTCAACTTCAAAAATCCACTGAGATACTAAATCACTGAAAGCACAATAGAAACCATCAATATATTAATGTAATTAGCACTTTTGCAGTGGTTTGCTAACCTCTAAACTCTCAGATTAAAAACTCCAGTTGGTATAAACTCATCAACAAGAAGCAGATAACTGTCAGTGGAAGTCATTGGTTTAGAATAAACAGAAGAAAAGCTGCATTTTCATAGCTTCCAGTCTCTTCAATTTGCTCGTGCAAAAATATCACCAGAAGAACAAACTAATGAGCTGGGTGTCACCCCGCCTTACTCATCATAACCGAATTGTCAGTCAAGTTCAAGCTGCCAATTTTGTAGCTACAGACAGTTTAAGAAGCAAAAAGATCTCAGCTTGATTTTTCAGGTCTCTGGCTGAGCTTGCTCTCTGACAGCAGGAAAAAGCATCTTCTAGCCTTTAAATGGAGCAAATTAAATATGAAAGAACATTGAAATAGAACAAATATGGAAGCTGTCACAGACAATCACTTTTAGGGAGTATTTCTGTGACAGTTACTGAACTGAAATCAAGGCTGAAAACACCATAAAACCATCACTTTCATTTTATGATGTTTTGGAGACGCTCGTCTCTGGAAAAGTTAAGGAAGCGATTCTTAGACCTTGTGCTGGTTTTGGCTGGGGTAGAGTTAATTTTCGTAACAGTGTATATATAATATGGGGTAATGTTTTGGATTTTGGATGAACACAATAATGGTAATAGGAATGTTTTTGTTACTGATGAACACTGCATACACAGAGCCAAGGCCTTTCCTGCTTTTCATACCATCACACTGGTGAGGCGGCAGAGGGTGCATGAGAGATTGGGAGGAGACACAGCCGGGGCAGGTCATCCAAACTGACCAAAGGGATACTCTGGACCATGTGACATCATGCTCAGTACATAAGCTGGAGGAAGAAGAAGGAAAGGGGGGATGTTCGAAGTGATGGTGCTTGTCTTTCCAAGTCAGCATTACTTGTGATGGGGCCCTGCTCTCCTGGAGATGTCTGAGTACCTGCCTGACCATAGGGAGCAGTCAACTAATTCCTTGTTTTGCTTTGCTTACGTGCGCAGCTTTTGCTTTCCCTATTACTGGGTTTTCTGGCCTTTACCCTTCTGATTCTCTCCCCAGTCCCACTGGTGGGGGAGTGAGAGAGCAGCTGCATAGGGCTTGGCTGCTGGCTGGGGGTTAAACCATGACATAGCCACAGAAGGTTGTGGGGAAGTTAAAAGACAGCATAGTACTTCAGTGACAGCAACCAATGCTGAAATGGACCATACTAGACGTCTGGCAACTGAATTGCTGCTTCATGGAACTAAGAATTAATAGTGGCATCATCAGTGATATTTACTCTTTTTTTGGCCTGATAAATTTGATTTTTTTCCCTTGCAATATGTCTTCAGCAGAGGGGAGGAATCAAGAAGCACTTCTTCCATTACTTTGAATCCTCTTACTTTAAGACCATACACAGTTATAGGTCATGTGTTGGTTCAGCAGTATACAAGGCTTTTGTGGTATCATGCACCATGTTGTTCTCACAGGGTAATTTGTTTTAGGACACTACATTAATCCTCATCTTACCTGGATATGTCTGCACAGCCACAGAGTAAATGTATCTGCACAAAAATTATTCTAGCTATGGCAATAGCAATGGATGCAGAATACCAAGGGCTTTTACACAACTCAGAAACTATAGTATTTGGGAATATTTAGGGTCCTCAGAGATTTTGGAGGCATAAAATTAATATGAAATCCTGTGTTGGTGTTTTCATTTCTTTTGTTACCTTGTTTTCTATCTGTTGTGTCTAGGTAACCCTACGTTTGCTGAAATCTCACCCTTACTTTGATCTTCAGGCTGCACATCTGGAGGACCAGTGCCAAAGACAGCATGCACAAATGCCAAAATGGGAAAAGGAAAAAAGACATTTGTTGCAGTTCTTTGGTAGGTTCTTGTTTATCTGGAGCCTTGCTCATTGATCACGTTTTTATAGCCATCAGAAAATATAGCTAAACTGACTTTTAAGCAAGAGGGCCAGTTCTGCTAGGTGTGATTTTGGTGGCAAATGGAGTACAGGCAGCATTTCTTTTAACATTGAGTAGTTGAATTCCTCCTTAAAGAGAGCACAAAACAGAAATCTCTGTAGCTGATGATGCCAGTTTTGGTAATGAAAGGTTTGTCTTCTGAGAGAAGAAAGACTGTGCAGAAAATTGCAGTGGAAATGCAGAAAGAATTAATGAAAATTGACTTTGAGAGCACATAATCTTTTCAATAAAAGTTTTCAGTAAAATAACAATCTCTTTTGAAATATGCAATTCAAACTATTATTTCACTAAAGACTCTGGCAACTGTTAAATAGGTCACAATTTCTGTCTTGTGCTCTTCTTCTGCAACATTTTTCCTTTTCTTTCCCCTTTCCCCTGAATATGTGTTTGTAGATTTCTCATATCAATCTAAATCAAAAGACCTTATGCAAACCACCTACCACATAAGTCTTCTTAAGGCAAATGATCAAGTAGGTGAAATATTACTGAAACTATTTAGGAAAAGATATCTTCAAAAGAATGCCAGTAAATAGGAAAAGCACATTTTCACTTTGAAGATATCCCCATATGCTTTTGGGATTGTTTGTTCATTAAGCAAACATATTGAAGGTAAGTAAAAACAACTTGGGCTTCACCTTCCCTAGAGAGGTGTCTGCTTCACACACAGAGCTCTGTTTGTGCCATAACTTGTTGGGAATTCATGGTCTGACACTGTGGCTAAGCCTAGTTTGGGCAGGAGGTTGGACTAGAGATTTCCAGAGATTGCTTTCAGAATGAAATATCTTAGGACATCTTGAAAGTGAAACAGTGGGAAATGCTACAGTAAACTTCTTCCAGGAATATAGGAAATGTGGTAGATGACATCCCTAGATCCCCCTGTCTGTTTCTCAACAATTTCCTTACCTGGTACTTCCCATTACCATTGTGGCCTCCCGAATTTTCCTTCATAGCTGCACAAACCACCTCCTCTTCCTCCCTCTTTTCTCAGCAAAATGATAAACAAGTAAAACCAGAAGACACTTACATTGATTAGATCTAGAGATTTTAAGGTGATAAAACTGTGCCTTTGTCTGTCTGGAAATACTTTCTTTCTAAGCGATATCAATGCACTAACATTTAGTTTGCTAACATTTCAGTTTCTACTGGGAATTTAAAGCCACACACCTTCTAATTTAAATTTCAAAATCTTTCATAATCTTTGGGGCTGAAAAGAGAGCCTTCAAAAAAGTATGGCTCATTTCAGAGATAAATTGCTTTTAATACATACCAGTATGCAAGTTTGAGTGTTTTCTCACTCCAAGATTTTGATTAAATTCATAAGAAAAAAACCACCGAGACTGATGAAGAGCTCTAGTAGAAGAACATAATGTTACTATAAAAAAATATGTTCATAACTCTACTTATTTTCTACTGTGTTAGTTTTCTTTACTTCAGTCTTTTCATCTGGATAGCAAGTCTCACAGATTGTAAAAGAAAATTCAATAATCACTCAGTTTACTTATTTGTTACTGGCAGAAATTTTAGGCAGTTTAGTTGAAAGACCCATTAATCCAGCAAAAGCTTAAAAATATTATTTCCAAGTCCTAACTGTTGGATTTTTGTTAACATTAAAAAAAAATTGTAAATGTTGTCTACAATAAGTTTTTATAATTCAAGCTATTTTTGTACTCCTTCATAGAGAAAAATGAAGCATGAGTCCAGATAGCTCACCCAGTAACAAAATTCCATTTGGCTTAATGGGGAAAGCTGGTGCTAGAAAGCCAGGAGTCATGTGGAACTATCCATTGTAAAGTAATTTACTGGGAAGCTATCCGAAATTAAATATTTTGGAATTCTCTCCTGTGGTTAATATGATGCATGAAACAATTGCTGAATCTGCACTCTGTCTTGGGAAAGAGCACAATAGGATAATGAACAATGAGGAAATCTTATGGAGATGGTTAAAATTTCTAGACCTCCTAGTAAGACTGTCAAATGCCCTCTGACTGAAGAGGAACGTTATCTACCCTGCAGAATAGGAGGATAACATCCTCTCTCTCCATACAAAAAAACCCCAAAAAAACCCCACAGAAATCTGTCACAGAATATTAGTTCCTGTTGTTCCATGACAGGAGGTTTTGTGCTTGTTTCTGCAGTCTTCAAATATATTTATGATGACAGTGTTATTTTAATCCTGGCAGTGATTAACATTACATTACTGATGCTTAGTTCCTCCTCCAAAATAAGTGTTAGTCTTTCTCTGGATTTATTTTTAGCACTGTGCAAAAAGTCTGCTCACTCCTTTTTTTTATTATTTTTTTTTATTTGTTTGTTTGCTTTGCTCTGAATAAGCTTTTGTTCACAATTTACCTATTTCCATCAGCACAGGAGGTCTTTAGGGAGGTTGCAAAGATTGTTCTGGGTGCTACTACAGTACATATGCTGTGAAATATGCTGCATGCCTAATTCTGTGAAGTCACTGAAAATCTCAGGCTGAATTATTAGTGACCATTTATGATGGTTCTTTCCACATAATTGGCCGTGTCTCCAGGAATCAGCCTGGCTCTTGCACATGTCACTGTGTGTAGCTGCTCTATTTAATACTTCAAAGCAGGCAGAACTACCTTATGGATAACCATTGAGTCTGGTCACCAAAGTTTAAGGAACTCAGAAGGTCCCTTCCAACACTGCTTATTCAGTTACTTCATTTTCTGTTTAGATGTGGAAGTTTGTACTGGCAGATGTGCTACTTCTCTGTTTAACCTCAGGGAAAAGCTGATGAGGCTGCGCAATTCAGGGGTCAGAAGCTCCCTGCCTTTTAACTGAAATATGCCAGACACGAGAGGAGAATGAAAGCTGCCAAGAAAGATACAGTTCACCTGGAAACTACAGGAAATAAGTAATCTCAAAATATGAGAAGAAATCCAACTTTCTGTCTCGTTCATTATCTGTTATAAGATTTTCGATAGAAAACCATCAAAAGCCCCAAAAGTAGAAAAACCTGAAACTGCAACCTTCCATTATTAAGGAAGCAGTATTTTGAAAAAGTATGAATTATGAAGAGAAGACAAAATAATCTATATATACTATTTTCTTTTGCAGAGCCTTAGGAGTGATGGATAACTAAAACGGTCTGACAGTCAATAATGCACATAAAATTTGCAGGTAGTATTTAAAAAGCTAGGCATCAATTCAGTTAAATTCTCATTTCTTTTTCCAAGACTTATTTATTCATACTGTTGACCACCTGTGCTCTGCAAAGTTGAACTTGAAAAGTCAAACAAAATTGATTGTTACAGCCAAATACATGCATTTTTTATGCTCATGAATCAAAATATGATGTTTTACTGCAATATCATGTGCTTTCTGTTATTTTTATTTCTGACTCACAAACAACTTCTCTAGACACCTGCTTTATTTATTGGAAAAGTAAAAGAAATTAGGAAAAAATGCTGTATGGACAATGAAAGTGCCTGTAACATTTTAAGCAATAGATTTCTGTGAGAGATCATCCACTAATACACAGTATTCCTGCCAAATTTCCTTGCAGCTTATTTTAATTTACTGCTCGGGGTAGACCTGTTGAGGTTACATTCCTCTTATTCAGTCTTGAGTCTTTTCTTTGCTCTGATATTGTCTGTTCTGTCAGGCCACTGAGGTTGTTGAAATAGCCAGAATATCTGAAAATAACCCAGTCACAGATGGAGGAGGAGTGAAAGGAGAAAAAAGAAAAAAAGGAGTAAAGCAAATTGAATAGCAGGGGGTGACTATTTTGTTTTGAACGTACTCATAAACTAGTCTCAGCATCCAGAACCTCGATATGTGTGCAAAAAGAGAAACTCCTGAGTTTTTTAAGTAACCTCTGAAGAAATGAAAGATAGAAATAGTGGGTTGCATACCACCATCTTCTACTACTGCACCTTCCTAAGTAAGTAATGCCCTTTACTTCAGGCTTCTTGTCAAAACAGCCACAAGAATGATAAATAATTGAAAAGTCTTATATATATGAGAGTATTAGATCTATTTTATATATATATATATATATACACAGACACACAGACATACACATATACGCATGTATAAATGACAGTTTCCTCTTCTGGGTGCATAGTTATATATAAATATCTATGTGTGTGTGTGTGTATCTCCTCAGGAATAATTTCCACACATTTTAAGACCACTTTTAAATGTACTCCGCTGACTGATTTTCAGGCAATCTGCATCTAGTTAAAGGAGCCCTGGCTCTTAATCAGTCTGTATTTCAGCACTCCAATCCTCTTCACATAAATCTTTGATTTTAAGCACAATGTGAACTGCTGTTGAAACCCAGGGGTCTTGAGCTCATGCTAAAAATCACCCAGAAACTTAAGTGTGTGGTTGAATAGGGATGAACATCAACTAAAAAAAATTACTAATATTTGTGTAATGAAAAAAGAGAATCAAAATGAACTCTTAATAAAAACAAACAGTGATAAAATCTATTTGCTCTATGGAATTTACTGTTGCAGAACACATGAGAAAGGAAGAGAAGTCCACAAGCCATTTTTTCCATTTGTAATTGGTTACTTTGCAAGTAGCTTAACAATATCAAAGGGCTTGTTCAGTAATTAAATATTATACCCAGCTGAGCACTGAAATATCATCAAAACTACTTGGCAATCAGCAAGCTAGATTTAGTACATTACAGCAAGTTGGTTATGCATTTAAACCTGAAAGAGAGAACGGTGAGCAAATGTTATTTTTACAAAAATGCCAATAGCAATAAGACCTTGGGGGAGCAGCCCATTGTTAAAAGTGTCTAGTTGAACATTTTATGATGATATGCATGTTATTCGCCTGATAAAGCCTCGCTGTGGTCCACCACGACACATGTGAAACAGCTGGCACAGATAAAAGTCTGTAGTGGTTTGACCCTAGCTGAATTCCAGGCATCAATCTAAGCCTCTCTATCACTCCCCTTTTCAGCTGAACAGGTGACAGAAAATATAACAAATATTCATGAGTTGACATAAGGACTGCAAGGAATCACTAACCAAATACCATCATGGGCAAAACAGACTCGAACTGGAAATAAGAACTGAATTTATTACCAACAAAATCAGAGCAGGATAATAGAAAGTAAAATAAATATTAAAAGTACCATCCCCAAACCCCTCCCTCCTTTGTAGGCTCTACCTTCTCCCCTTCAGTGTTGCAGGAAGATGGGGAATGGGTGTTATGGTCAGTTCATCACATATTTTTCCTGCCAGTGCTCATGAAGGGGAGTCATTTCCCTGCTCCAGTGTGGGGACCCTCCCATGGGAGACAGTTCTTCATCAACTGCTCCAACATGGGTCACTTTTCCATGGGGTGCAGTCCTTCAGGCACAACCTGTTACAGTATGGGTGTCCCACAGGGTCACAAGTCATATCAGGAAACCTGCTCTAGTGTGTTGTCTCTTCATGGGTCAGCAGGTCCTTGTCAGGACCCTACTCCAGCATGGGTTTGCCATGGCTTCACAGCCCTCTCTCAGGCATCCACCTGCTCCAGCATGGGTCACATCCATGGCCTGCAAGTGGATCTCTTAGTCCTGGTTGACCTCGATGGGCTGCAGAAGCAGAGCTGCCTCACCATGGTCTCTACATGGGCTGCAGGGGAATCTCAGCTCTAGTGCCTGGAGCACCTCCTACCCCTCCTTCTCCACTGACCTTGGTGTCTGCAGAGTTGTTCCTCTTGCTTATTCCTGCCCTTCTGTTCTCTGGCCGCAATTACTTCTGCGCAGTAACTTTTTTATCCTTTTTGAATATATTACTACAGAGGCATCACAAACATCGTTGATGGACTCGGCCTTGGCCAATGGTAGGTCCATCCTGGAGCCGGTTGGCATTGGCTCTGCCAGACATAGGGGAAGCTTCTGGCAGCTTCTCACAGAAGCCACCCCTGTAGGCCCTGCCACTACCAGAACCAGACCACGCAAACCCAATACAAAGTCAGAGAAATCCAGAGGAGGATGTGGTCAAATCTGGCACAGTGGGTCTACAGAGCACCTGTCCACTTCCCTATCTGCTTCTGCCTGCATGGGCAGGGCTCCACATGGAAGGGGATGTATAAAATATAAGCCACACTAAAGGAAGGTCAAGCAGTCAAGGTACGTTTGTTTTTCTTTGAGATTCTAACAAGTCTCACTTTTTTGAAATAGGCAGATCTCACTTTTCTTGTTTCAGAATTGCCATCTGTAAGTCTGTTGCCATAAAACATAACGATGTTGTTCAACATCCACTTTTCAATATATGAGTGTTTTTTCAGGAAATGAACATATTGGTTCTAATTATGTGAGGTACGATGATGTACAAACACAACAAGTAAAATGATCAGGAAAGGACTTAAAGCAGCAGTTCATTACCAGTTATCTACTGTGGCTTTTCCACACACCAACCCCTGGAAACAACTGACTCTTTCCCTCCATCCTCAATACATGTTGACTGTCAGGACTTTTTCAGTTCTTTCACTGGCTAGTGTATATTATAGACTGCCAGCTTGTGCTGTGCTCTGTCAAACAAATGAACTTAAAAAATACTTTTTCTTGGATTTGCTGTTTTGGTTTTTGTGTTTGTTTTGTTTTTTGTTTGGTTGTGGGTTTTTTGTATGTGGTTGTTGTTGTTGTTTGAGGTTTTTTACATCTTTTTTTTCCATTTTTCTTTTTTTCTTTTTAAAATTGCTTTGTTGCATATGTTTTGATTTATTTTACTATTTTGATGGTGAGAGACTCTTTAGCAGAAGAAACAATATTTGGGCTCTACAGTGTTGTAACTTCACTGACCTTCCCAATGTGGTAAAAGATTGTTAGCCCAGTTTCAGAAACATCTTCACTTTTTCTTTGGTCAAATATAGAATGCAAGTGTCTAACACAATGTGATAAAGCTTCAGTTTGCTCATAATTCCTTAAGCCTCCGGCACCAATCTGTGTGTACTCATGTGGCAAAGCCTTGGCCTTTTATCAACTCTCTTGACAGAAATGCTGTCACATCATATCTGTTCTTTTCTTAATTCTGTGAATTTATTTCATGAGCCCAGTAGTTAAACCTGAAATCCATCTACAATGTTGCATATCAGCCTAAAGACACCACATCTGCTCTGTCTTCTCCTTGGTTCTGCACAGTGAGGGAGATATGTGTCAGTCACCATGGCAAAGCTGACAAAATTTAATGGGGATAAGATGACTGAAAACAGCTTGTACCCACAAATTATCTGGAATACCATCAAGTGCCCTGGCACTCCTTAGGCTTTCAGTACAGAATCAAGAGGCATCTGTTGTCCTAGGCTCTTCTTGGCTCCCCAGCAGGACAGTGCCTCTCACTGTGTGCCCTCTACAACTTGGAACCGTATCTGAAATGCCACAGGAACAAGTATGAAAGGCATGTACAATGATGGTGAATGAGATCCTGCTAGAGGTCATCTCTACTTACATACGTGATTTAAAAGCTAACCAAATTTTTTTCATCACACCTTATCCCCTTCTGTTTTTCCAACAAAATGATAATTGTTAATCTGATAGCTAAAATGTTTGTGGCTCCTAGTATCTATCAGGACCTTGGTTTGGAAAACTTCATCTAAAGCAGATTGTTCTCCTAAAAAGAAAGATGACAGTTTGATCAGAAGCCAGGTAGCACTTGTACAGCTTCAGAGTCCACGGTAGTGGGCTGAGTCTGGACTGAGAAACGAGGCAAACATTCAGCAAGCTGAGAAAGGGGCTGATGTCCAGACAAATAGGAATTAAGAACCAGAAGTGGAAAGCAATGATCCATTTTGGAAATTTTGGTGCTGAATAAGCCCCTAGGTGTGAGAGAAGAGCTGGTCCTCTGTGAGAGAGGCCTGTGCTATCTTGGTCAATATGTTCTTCCTGTTAATGTCAGGAAACAGAAGTTTCAATACATTGGTCACACCATGACTTTTTACAAGGTAGTAGCAATCTTTAAAAGAAGAAATGATGCAGAATGGCTTGACAGATATTAAAACCTGAGAAATATTCAACAATAGGAGTGAGATTTTGTTCTTTCAAGACAGAACCTGTGATAAGAGCATGGAATTCCTTTTTAGTTGTATAAAACTTATGTTGTTCAATGCAGGTGATTGTTGAAACAGACTTGTGGAATGCTAGTATGAAAAAGTGGACACCTAGGTAAAAAATGTAGAATTTTTCATTAAGAAATCTTCCATCTACCATCACAACTATGAAAATTTCAAATATTTATGTGTAGGTGTTCTCAGAAACAAAACCAGCAGAATTACACGATACTGTAAAGCAGTACCTTTTGACCACTGGTTGAATTCACAGCTAGCTTGAGTGTCTATGCGTCTTATCTGCTTGATTTGCCTTCTTTCTTTCTTTTTTTTTTTTTCCTCTGCTCTTCGGAAGTATTAGTCCAGAATTTAGAATTTTGTTTCTAAATGTTTATTCTTGTAGTGATTTGGTTTGTTATACCTTAAAAGTAGGTGATGTAAATTTACTTGCTCTTTATATCAATCTCATGCTAATAATCTAAAATGGAGAAGTTTGGACTCAAACAGAGATGAAAATTTATTTGCAGAATAAAATCACTTATAAAAAACTCCTGTAATTTTGGGTAGGATCCTTTTTCTGTCTGGTGAATTTCAGTTGGAAAATCATTAAGATTGTATCCAAGTTTTCAGTGATACACTGCTTTTGCTATTTCAGTATTTGCACTAATATATTCATTTCAGCATTATATCACATAGTACTTAAAACCTACATAAATTATGCAATTCTGTCTTTCTCACTCTCTCCATGACAGATTTGATTCACATTTGTGTGCAGTATCCTGTTTCATTTCTTCGTTAGGAAGAATTAGAATATTTATATTTATTTATTTTATTCCCCTCTCTTTGAGAAAGTAACAACTTTCAAATCCTCTTCCAAAGGAACTCCATAAGAAGCTAATAAACAGTCTCAAATTCTTGATGAATCCAGCACATGTGCCTTCACCGAAACACAGTAATAATAATAATAAGGACTCTCACCTCTGCGACCCGGGTTCGATTCCCAGCCCCCCGGGCAGATGGAGCTTGTCAGCCCTGTAAGGCAATCCATCTAAGAGAAGGTCACTCTAAACAAACCTACCTCCTGAGGACCTCACTGCCACTGTCCAAGCTTGCTCGGCCCCAGCAGATGAACCTCAGGATTAAAGGGTGGGCTCAGTTCAGCGCACGCTGTGTCTCACCTAAAAAATCCACTGCGCAGGCTCGAAGGGTTAATGACCTTTCCCAAATCTTCGCTCACGAAGACTGGCCATTATTATAAGTTCATTTCATAAAGTCATAGTTCATTCCCCCTTTCCTTCTTGCATCTCTTAAAAATGTGTAAGAAAGTTAGTTCACTATTTTGACTCCTACTCACACTGCCTTAAGGATATCACCGAAAGTGCTCTGCAGGCCTCCTTGGTACCTGACAGGGAAAGTCAGCTTTGAGAGACGTGTGATCACAAGACTGGTTTTGTATGCAGCTACCAGCCTGTGACAAAAGGGATTTGTTTTCATGTCTGCTCTGTTTCTGCTTTTTCACTGTGGGAAGAGGAGGTCAGATTGACTGTGTTTTGCAAGACTGAATAGTCCTTCAGTTGAGCCTTTTCAGAGGAGAAAATTGAAAGGAGGGAGGGAGGAAGGTGTAAGTGTTCCCATCTGTAATTGACAGGACAAGGGATGGCTGCTGAAGTTCAAAGAGCAACTCGCTGTGTCTGAGATGATGGAAAGAGGTCCATAAGTGGACAAAGTCTGTTGCAATCCAGAAAATCATGCAGCTGGGTGGAAATGAGTCTAATAACAAGAACTTACCCTCCAAAGGCACAGTGAGAAGGTAAAGAGATTTTTTTCAGTTTTACTAATGTGTGTGGGTTGGCTCAGTCAGATAGAGCATTATGTTAACAATGCTAGGGTTGTGGATTCAATCCCCATATGGCCCACTGACTTGAAAGCTGGACTTGATGATCTTCGTGGGTCCCCCTAGGTATATACTGTTGATCCAGTTAATTTTTCATCTGAGATATTTTAAGCTTGTAGATATATTTCTAGCCATATAATTATCATCGTTTCACAGAGTGTGGAGCTCTATATGAAACCCTTGAATCAACAAAACATGATACAGTAAATACATTTCCTTTGTCATAGATACATATTAAGTGATGTATGTTTCCTATCTGTTCATATATTAAGGGAGGAATTTATAGGGGTTTTTTATAAGGATGGAAGGGCAAAGATTAAATTACCACATTTTTCCTATTCCAAATTACTTCTTAATGTGCTAAAAATAGTTTCTAGTAGACACTGGGCTAATATGCCATAATTTTAGCCCATGCCTATGCTCTTCACTATGCTTTTTTTTCAATGTGGCTATCTAGCTGCTTTTCTCTAATGTGATAATCCCTTGATTAATTGGAAAAAAATGTACAATTTGAAAACTGGACAGTTTGTGTGTGGTTTTCGGAAAGATCTTCTCAACTCATTATATTTTCCAATGTTACCATAATATTTTTACAATTTTATTTTGCTTCCTTTACTGCACCCCCTCCAAAGATAGTATAGTTCTGTGTATAGATGGTGACATCCTCCATATAACTATTAAGCAAAGTAAAAAATAATTTACTCAAATTTCTGTGCTAAGGTGGTCATTAATACATACTGATCAGCAGTCATGTACCTTACAACATCTAATGATGTCCGGTACATGGACCTTTATGGTACCATCCTTTGTCACTGACTTAGTATGATTTCACTAGTAGAAGAGCAAGAAAACATTTATCACATACAGAGTATTTTGTTGAAAACCAGCAAACTTGAGTATCCTGAGCATCAAGCTAATAATTTAATTATGGGTTTCATTTTCTTTTGTGAATACAGCTCACCAGATTTATAATTTTAAAAAATGTCTATGTACTATTGAATATTGCAGTAACTTTTTCATGGTTTTTTTTTTTTGGTTTTTTTTTTTATTCTAAAAGACCACATTTTTATAAAGAAAGCAAAGTCTGTATTACATGAATTGTACTGAAATGTCAAGGGAAAGAACAACTGCTGTAGCTAAGGAAGTGGATTCAACTTCTGACTGCTCTGCAGGCTTTCTGCATCACTAAATAGATAATAGGTACCTTCAGCATCTGCAAGTTGACAAGTAAAAAAACCAAGTTACTCCTTTCCAGAAAAGAATTTGTCAAAATTCTTACTCCTTTCCAGAAAAGAATTTGTCAAAATTCACTTGGCAATTTATAAGTGTATTCCTACTCCTACTCAGGACCTTATGTGTGTGCATTATGTAGTTTAGGCATCATTTACATACAACCTATGATTTGGGGAGACATGGGATTGAAGAGTAACTTGAATGCTAACATAGTCTCAGGTTTTTTTTCCCTGCAAGGCTTTTGTTGGTAGTGGGTTTTCTTAGCTCAGCCCTGTTACCCCGGGAAGTGCAAAGGATAGCTGTTGGTCTCACTACTGTACTATGTGCCACAGAAATCTGCTTTGATCTTTAAAAAAAATCCTAAAATCTCATCTCCTTCCATCCAGGAGAAATGGGATCCCATACCTGAGAGAGGAAAGGAAGCAAATTTTTTGAAAGCCACCTCCAGACAGGTAGATTTCTTCAAAAATGATTTGGCGTAGCCTGGGTAATTCCAAGCATTAATTTAAGTTGTAAACAGGCAATCTAAGTGAGGATACTGTCCCTAATGTCATTTTTCTGCAACTGTAAAAGCGCAGACTGTGCAGCCTGGTGAATTAGGGTTTTTTTGGATCTTCAGCTAGACTTTGCCAATAACATGTCCAGAGGTTTAACAGCACAAAATGCTTAATTTCTCCCAGCAGGCAAAAAACTCTACATAAGGAGAATTTGATTACTTACTTTGCAAACACCTAAATGTGAAAATCCAATAGCACTTATTTTCCTAAAGGAAGAATAGCTTTGCTAGCATTGCTATAATTACTGTGTTTTGAAGAACTTAGATGTACTTTATCTAAACATGGATTAATAACTTTCTTCCTCAGTCACAGGTTTTTACATACAAATATAACCATAAAAATGCCACTCAATGCCACTCTTTTGCTCACAAGCAAGGAAATAATCATCAGCAAATAAAATAAAAGCTGTTGCTTTAACATACATTTTATTGATTCTGAGCAGATTTGATTTCCGAACCTGTGGATATTGGAGTTTTAAAGCAGTGTAGGGCACAGCTAGCCTAAAACACTGTCACTGATTGAACCCAGGCAGTTTCATTTACTGGTGAGTGATAAGGTATTTCTGGTATGTAGGTGGAGGAATGTGATCTTATCAGCAAATAGGTAGAAAAATCAGAGGGACTAAACTTTGGTTTGAAGGAGAGATCAGTAGCATATTGCAAGAAGGGAGTGGTTATATCATCTAGTTTTGCTATTTTTTGCTGCTGGTGCAGAAACTTTGCCTCTGGTTCCAGTGGTTGCATATGACACTGGCCACACTACATGGGTAAAGAGTGGGAAGGTGACACATGTGAGGCCTCACATGGGGGAACCTTCAAAGACAGTTAACCCAAACATTTCTCAGCTGTGCTGTAACAGCTCTCACCAAGTACTAGGTGATGGAGCTAAAAGGGAGGACAGAAAGCACAAATGCTTACCAAACTTGGGTTTGAGTTTTGGCTTTGTTGAAGGAAAAACAAAAACGCAGAAAGGGTGATGCAAACCCTTTTTGTCAAGATTAAACGTCAACCTTTTTTTTTTTTTCCCTGAGCTGAACTCGATCAAATAGATGAGAAAGAGTTAACGGTGAATGCATCACCCCATATTATTTCCTGCATCTGTTGTAACTGTGATGCAGCTTTCATCTTTCGTTCACCTATTAGTCAGAAACATCAGATGGGACAGCGGAGGAGGCTTATTTGAGAATATACAGCCCTCTGCATATTACCCTGCCTTATCCATCTGTTTGTTTGTTTGCAAATAAAGGTAGGACAAATAAACCAAAAAGTCCTAGCAGTTCTGTGCTATATTTATCCTACCCTCTGCAGGCCAATGCCAGGAGAAACAAAAAGAAGGGGGGAAAAAAACCCAGAAACAACAATAACAGCAACAACCCCCCCCCCAAATGAAAACAAACCAAACCAAACCAAACCACAAAAACCCAAACACACACAATAATTATAACACTGGAAAAATTGTTTGCT
>NW_016690235.1:1789017-1852682 GCF_001604755.1 Lepidothrix coronata | reverse complement strand
CGGAGAAAAAAAGGAATTACGTGGGGCAAAAAAAAAATTATCCATAAGGTAGTTTTTAAAGCCAGTATCTGAAGGGAAAACATTTACACAGTACTAAAAAACTGAGAGTTAAAAACTTCTTTGTCTCACATGTATCTTGTAAGAAAGTTCAAAGGGTATTTGCTAATTGCTTGTTTGTGTTTTTAGGGCTTTTTCCTCATAGTAACTCCTTTTAGCTAGAAGCAAAATGTATCTTTATTGTTAGGAGAGGTGAAACCTTAATAGACCTGAAGATCTCTCTCAACTGACCTAAGCCTTCTAAAGCAGTGATCCTTTCCTCAGACTATCTAGCACTATGGAAAAGAAGCAACATGGCACATTCCATCATTTTGTGAGCCTCAGATCTTTTAGCCTCATTTATGACTGATAGTAGTTGAATTCTTCTAAGATTTGCAAGGCAGAAAGACGTAGACTTCATAGAAACAACATTTTGGCTTGTGTCACCCTGCTTCCCCATGACTCTCTATCCCTACAGCAGCATTGTACTGCAATTTTGGTAATCTTTAGATCTCTACCAAAAGCCAGCTTAGCAGAGTCACACGGTCACAGAATAGTTGAGATTGTCAGGCACCTCTGGATACTATCTACGCAAATACCCGCTATGAACAGGGTCAGCTAGTCCAGGTTGTCTAGGACCATGTTCAGTTGGGGCTTTAATACCTTCGGGGATGGAGATTCTACCACCTCTCTGGCAATCCGCTCCACTGATTGGCCACCCTCACAGCAAAGAAAGCAGAGGTTGTACTTATGTGGAATTTGCTGTATTTCAGTTTATGCTCATTGACCTTTCATTCTGCCACAGAATACCACTGAAAAGTTTTTGGCTGTGTCATCTTTACTTCCCTGCATCATATATTTATGGATAAGGTACCTCTGCGTTTTCCTCTTCTCCATGCTAAACAGTGCCATCACTCCTAGCATTGCCTCATATGACAGGTGCTCCAGTCTCTTCATCATCTTGGTGTACCTTCACTAGATTCTGGTATGTCCATGTCTCTCTTTCACTGGGGAGCCTAGGACTAAGTTCAGCACTTCAGATGTGCCTCACCAGGGTTGAGTAGAGAGGAGAGATCACCCTCATTGATGTGCTGGCAGTGTTAGCTCCAGTGAAATGCAAAAGACTATTGGACTTTGTCTCAAAGGCACATTGCTGGCTCGTGTTCAAACTGTTGTCCACCAGCACCCACATGACATCTTCTGCAATAGAAGTTGCTCCCCAGCATGAATGGGTGCCTGAGGTTATTTCTCAAGGTGTAGGTCTCTGAACTTCATTTTGTTGAGCCTCATGAAGTTCCCGTCAACCCTTTTTTCTAGAGTGTCTTATTCTTTCTAAATGGGAGCATATTCTTCTGGCTCATCAAACTTTTTCCCCAGTTTTGTACAATCTGTCTATTTAGAGAAGATGAAATCTCTCCCATTGTCCAGACATTGTTGGTGAGTATTGGCCCTGGTATCAATCCCTAGGGTACACCACAAGTGACTGACTTCCAACAGTTATTTTGTACCACAACCTTTTGAACACAGCAGGTCAGTGGCTCACCCCATTGCCCATATATCTAACTTAGCTATTACCATCTCTCTATCATCACTTTGTGAGCATTTTATGAGAGACAGTATCAAAAGCCTTTCTAAAGACAAGCAATATCCACTGCACTCTCTTCAAACACCAGGCTGGTCATCTCTTTTTAGAAGGCTATCAGTTTGGTTAAGTAAAATTTTCTCTTCATGCCAACTATTCCAAATAATTTTCTTGTCCTTCCTATGTCTGTAAAAGGATTCCAACACCTGCCTAGGAACTGAGGTGAGGCTGACTGGCTTGTAGATCCCCACATATTTCTTTTTTTCCTCTACTTGGTTGAAGATAGAAGTGGCACTTGCCTTCTTCCTCTCTTCAAGAACCTCTCCCAGTCGCTATGACCTTTCAAAGATAAACATGAGTAGACTCACAAAGCCATCAGCCAGCTACCTTAGCATTTGTGGGTGCAGGACACCAGGTCCCTGAAGTTGCATATGCCCGGTTTGTTTAAGTGCTCCCTTACCTGGTTCTCCCCTACTAAGGACAGGTCTTCCTTATGCAGACATTCTCAGTGGTCTCAGGACCTGGGCTTGCTGAAGAATGGTATTAATGGTAAAGACTGATATGAAAGAGGCAATGAGCACATTGGCCTTTTCCATGTCCTTTCTCACCAGGATTCTTGCCCCATTCAGCAGTGGTGCCACATTTCACTCAGTCATCCTCCTATTATTTGTAGAAATCATCCTTGTTGCCTTTGACGTCCCTTTCCAGATTTAACTCCAAGTGGGCCTTGGCTTTTCTAAACCCATTCCAGCACAACCAATGTTTCCATACTCCTTGTGGATCACCCGCCCTGCTGCCACCTTGTGTACACTTCATTTTTTGGTCTGAATTAATCAGGAACTATTCCTGCCTCATTTACTTTATTTTCAGCTCACTGAGATGGATCACTCTTGAGCGTGGAGGAAGTGTTTCTTGAGCATCAGCCAGTTCTCCTGGATCATTCTTCTTTCCAAGGCTACATCTCATGAGGCGTAGTTAGGGATCACCAGACCAAAACATAAGGCGTAGTACAAGTAACCATTAGTTCCTTGACTATGAAAGCTTTAGTGATAGACTTCAAGGCAACATTCTCTTGAACTTGTTCATTCTGGAGCGGGAAAAAACAAGGAGAATCACTGAATTCAGGCACTAATTCACTTTCATAGCTTTGCAAATCTGTTCTAAGATAACAATTGCTGAGGTGGAAATGCTAAAAAACATCCATTTAGAATGGACTTTTAGAATGTATGTCACAACTGTGCTCAAAATACAACACACGTAAAAAGATCAAAATTGGGACGCTTTTTAATGGATGGATTAGATTTTTTTGGAGTTGGAATAATGTTTTGTGATTGCATATATATATTCACGTGGGCTGCCTTGCAATTAAAATTTCCAAATTCAGTATTTGAATGGTAGTTTTGCTAAAATATATTTTTTTGACTCTTCTTCTAAAATCTCATATATCCACATCCATCAGGAAAGTTTTCAGGTAACAAACAGGCTCTCCAACTTACAGTGACAGATCTTCTGTGCTGTAGAACATTCAAAAGAAAAGTACCATCCTTACAGTCTTGATAAGGTCACGTCTGTCAAACTAAATTGCTACTCTGTGCCAGTCTACAAAGATTTCAATATACTTTCAGGTATAAAACAAGAATAGAACTAGATGAACATATCATAAACATAACTCAAATCCTATAAATATAAATTATCCTTTTACTACAAGGGATGGAACCTAATTTGAAGTAGAATTAATAAAAGATGAACTAAAAATCAATATTTTTTTTTCTTTTTTAGTTTTGTCTGACATGTAATGTTTACCAGACTCACGAGAAGAATTTTTTTCAGAGATGGGCTCTCAGAAATTATATTTAAAATAGAAAATTTACTTAAAAGAACTTACAGATAATTATTTTTTTCTAAATCAATTTCAGGGCATCATGTCATTAATGGCAATGACAACACAAAAATAATTGTATTTTTATTGTTTTGAGTATGCCAGTAACCACAAAAGATAGCACTGAAAGTGTCTTACTGAACTATAAACACTATTCTGAAGACACTGTATTTTTAAATTTTCTTTTCAAGGACTTAAAGTTCTGTAAAAAAATTTACCTGAAGAGAGAGTTTATTGAGCAAAGGATTGGTATTTGGATGATCCCTTTTCAAAAAGTGAGATGTGCAAATCCTTTCCCTGCTAATCACAGTTTTCCAGCTCAGACTCTCCCACAGTGGTGTTAGCTTGGGCAATGCAGTAAGAGAAACATGCAAAAGAACAAATTCCTGGACCTTAATAAACTGCATGATTCAGGACATGGACTGAATGTTACTGGGGTTAATTTATCTCCTACCCCAGCAACTACTGGATGTTCGAATATCATTGGGGTTTTCCTCCATTCAACCAGCATTCAACTCAGCTGACACCGAGATTATATAAACTTAGATATGACAACTTGTTTAAAAGGCTAATAGTTATATTTTAAATGCAGACCAATAATCCTTTACTATCTTTGCCATATCCTGAGTAACAAGGAGTGTCTTATTGCTACTTTTGTGGCGTAACCTGAAAATTCAGTTGTGGTTTTACTATTTATGAATAATGCAAATTTCTGCAAATTCATTTGGTAAAATCATTAACCTCCAAGCTCTGGAAGATATTATCATTTTATGTTATACATTGTCTGTGTAATGTAGTAGCATTGAACCAGTCATCATCAGTAGATACATTACCATAAAGAATGAAAATATATGGTGTTACTACGGTTTCCATTCCTTTAGCTGAGACTTCAGTAGGCATGATAATGTGAGTAGCTGATATGAAATCCAGAGGAAAGGGAACTGAATGCTGTGCTTTTTCAGTCAGGACACATTTCCAACAGCTACCCCTCCACAGATCATCGATGTTGGCTCTGGGAGCTCCCAGGGAGCATCTGTGAAAGCCCCAAAGAGGCACAAGGCGAGGGAATGTTTTTGAGCAGAGAGACAGTCCTCTCCTGGCTGTGCCTTTAGCAATAAACTCCATTTAGTTGCATCCTCTCTCAAAATTTTCTCCCTGTGCATGCATTTTGTTAAGTACAGTAAAGACAAAGAAACACAACACACATGCATGTTCTGTGCATTTGCCTTTAAAGTCGACAAGTGATGAATTCATCCCTAGTTACACTGGACCTCTGTTTGCTTTGCTAACCTGCTTGCTGCTGAAGGCAAACACACTCACTTTGTTGCAGAGCATGTTCTGTTCCTCTTTGTTGCCTGCATTGCCATGTTTTATGATTTTGCTCCTTCCTGTGAAGTCACAAGGTTTTTTTTTTCAGCTATAGAATATATGCCTCTCTAGCACAGGCTGGTATTTCCTGGCCTGTCAAAAACAGCCCATCATCACTGCATATGTAATTGCAAACTGCTTCTGTGGTTTTATTACATGCACAGGTAGCAATATCTCTGATTGCAAATCCAAAATATTAAAGAGTTGTATTTCTAACATCTTTAGATCAGCTTAGTATCTTTCGCTACCCTGTGGATGGTTTCTATCTAGCACATTAAAGAAAGCACAGCTACTTCTGACATGGAAGCTGCAGCTCTAAGACAATCAATAACGTCTTCTACTTTTGTACATGTGTGCAGTTTTGAAAGCTGTGTGTTCTGCAAGGGGGCTCAGACCCTGGTCTTTGAGATGGGATCACGGTAAATGTATCTGGCAAAAGGTTGTGCAGCATAAAAGACAAACACAAGAAACAGGTAAACTGTTAATTTAAATGATCAGATACACAGACCTTACTGACAGTGGGTGGTGAAGACTGTAAGAAGACCATACGGCACTGAAAAATCCTCTATTACAGGAATCATTCATGTGGGACTTTAACATACTGGACAGCCAACATTTGCTAATTGACAGGAAGAAGGAAACAATATTATTATATGGTATTGGCATGGTTGTCATAGGAAAAAAAAAGCTTATGAAATATTTTGGGAGATTCTGGGGCTGTATAAAGCTTACTATTTTATGTTTTAAGGGTTCCTAAAACGTACAAGTATTGCATATGGCAGTTTTGTAAGAAAGATTAAAGGTAAAGGAAGGAGAAGGATGGACCAGGGAGGACAAACACTGGGAAGACAGAAAAGGGAGGTAAAAGGCATTAATCAGTCAAAGCCTTTGCTTGATCACCACAGCTCTTATTAACTTTTAACTTTTTAGCTTTTCTTTTGAACTCTTTTGTGTGTGCATTTCCTTTTCTCTGTATGTGTATATGTGTAGACGTGATCACATAGCGAGTCTGGAGCTGGAGTAGGAAGGCTGGGAGATGGCTATGGGGTATATGAGGGCTTAGGAACAAACTGCCATAGAAACCAGGATCCCCAGGCCGAGACAGCGGAGATACCACAGGTCTGAGAACTAGCTACTGGAGACGCTCATGTGAGCTTGTGGGTCCGTGTGTATCCCTGAGATCCAGTAAATTTCAGGCCTTGTTTGCTAGTGAGTAAGAGAAAGGTCAGGTCATTTGTGTTGCTCATGGTTGCATGAGAACTGTTTATCTTTATGTGGGTGCCTGTAAAGGCATTGTTCCCTTATCTATGCTGATCTGTGACCGTATATGTCTTTACAGGGAGTGCACATCTACCGGGAATTTGCATCAAGCTTCAGCACTAACTGGATTTGAAAATGGGGAAGAGCAGTAGAATCATATCTAGATAAATGGGAAAAGAGAGATTGCTACGTTCATGCGTCACTGGAGTTCAAAAAGAGCAAAGTTCAGACCTGTCTTTGAACCTAAATGGATAGCTCTGCAGGCTTTCTGAGGATTTGAAAATCCTCTCAAGGGCCACGCACCACACAGTCACCTGAGATGTGTTTAATCATCAGTCATCTTAAGTATTTGTGGTCTAGAACCTTGTGAAGCTTGATGAATTTTGACATTTTCTTTTTTCATGACACATCTATGATGAATATTTCACTGAATAAAGGGCTTCTAAATCCTTTTCTTTTGGTGATAGCCTTTCAGTGGTAGGAGACCGACAGGCTTATATAGAACATAAATAAACATATAGTCATGCAAATGCTGACCAGTTTAATAGCCTGGAAGAGAACTATACACTGATACATGTTCATGTTTTCAGAACCATCTTTCTCATGGAATATACAACAAGTATATATGTCACATGCTCAGTTTGGTGTAACCTAGAGGCCTCATTTAACATTTTCACATTTTGTTAGCAGACATAATAGGTCTTTCAGCATTGCGAAGCTCTTCCTTTGGTTTGCTCTGTTCACTGCCATTATGGGTTTTTTCTTCTCTAGCAGCATGTTCTCCATCTCATAATGGAGAAAATCAAAATTTTCGGTAGTGTGAAGAAAATGGGGAAAATAATATTTTCCAGCACCACATCCCTATGATCAGAGAAGGCTGCTTAGTTTCATGGGTAAAAAAATTAGAGTGTCTATGAAATGTACACTCATCCTGGAGAATTCTATACCCATTACTCTGGATCACTGGGTGAGTAATTGAATGTCCATCTTTTCTTTCCAAAGCTGACTAACAAAACAGTAACCTTCCCAGTCTCTCACATTATGCTCTGCAAATAGCTCAGAAAGTCTGTGTTCATAAAGAGCTGAATACAGTCCATGAGACAATAGTCTCCTTTAAGTTCTATCTTTTTGACTTTTCTTTCTACCCTCTCAGCTAGCTCCTGCTGCTAACTGCTGAGATAAAAGGTGTCCCAGTTTCTCGCATACATTCCCTGTTATAGAAGTAGAGCCTTTCCTTGTTTTGTGCCTTTTTATCTCAGGCATAAGACACTAATTCAGTATTATGTTCAAGATATCTCCATGACATTAACTGCATTTCCAGCCTTTACTTTTGTGAGACATTTTCACCTAGGCTTCACACCTCTATCACAAAAATATAAGTGAACAATCCATTCACTTTTTATTACAAAGGACTTTTTCTTTTTGGAAATGTTTCCAAAGTCTGTAGTGCATGTAGGGCATCTTAAACTCTCACACATGCTAGCTGCACAGCCTTGAAATTCAGGAACTGATCCAACTCAAACCTTCCTAACACATTTATCGCTTTCATGAATTCCATCCTGATTCACTTTATTATTACATTCCTTATTATGTTGGATAATAATTAGGGTCCAATAATGCATCCCAAGATGTGTTGCACACTTCAAAACTGCTCTGATGGTAATGTTTAGTAGCAAAACACTATAATGGGGAACTTTTTTCATTATTAGGAGCAAAGTGGCGAATGTTATCCTGCTTAAGTTGCTTGTTTGAGGGCTTTAGTTGCTGTGTGAAAATGTTTTAGCCGCATTCTGCCTTGCTAAAACTGTTTCTAATGGCCACAAGTACTGCAGAAGTCCTACCTATCAGGCACCCCACCCAGATATATTTAGATAAAATATCCTTTATTGTGAAGATGTTTTACTGACATCATCTTGTTTGGAAAAGTGTTGTACAGCCACAAAATCTCATCACCGTTAAGCATCCACTTTCTACACAATCACTGTGTTTCTCTGAAAGTGCTTTCTAACCTTTTGTGGGGCATAAACATTGCCTTTGTCCAAGCCTTGTTGCCCTCCCCAATTTGTGTCTGTAGAATGCTCCAAGAGACTCCCACCCTTGCCAAGGAGGGAGTCCCACCTGAAAGTAAGGTTCTGTCCTTCCAGTGCTCAAGCTGTGGACATGTCAACTCCCGAGCCCAACATCTGGCCCCACCTCTTAGAATGAAGATTCTTTTTCTTCTGTTTGTCCCGGTGCAGAGAGGGAAGTTTATTTACTCTTCCAACCCATGCCAATCTTCACTTACAACCTTTTAGTCACTGATATTGTGCCACAGAGAAGAGATCACTTAACGACTCAATTTAATCTGTGTTGGATCAATCTCACTACAAGTCCTGGGAAGAACTACAGTGAGAAAAGAAAGGAAAAGAGTAACGAAAATGAAGTTCACATGTTGTTGCAATCTCAGTCATGAACAAAGAATATCCATCTGGGAATTTCTAAGGAAAAGTAGAAGATGTTATTGATTGTATTAGAGCTGCAACTTCCATGTCAGAAGTAGCTGTGCTTTCTTTAACATGCTAGATGGAAACCATCTACCTTGTAGCAAAAGATACTAAGCTGATCTAAAGATGCTAGAAATACAACTCTTTAATGTTCTGGATTTGCAATCAGAGATATTGCTGCATGTGCATGCCGCTGGACTGCCTCATGGAAAACACAAAACAGAACTGGGAGGCCATGGGGGTCAGGCAGGAGCAGAAGCAGGAGAAAACAGCTAGCCAGAACCAGGAGTCATGGCAGCACCCACATAGCAACCCCATCAAGGGATCAGCACCCACATCTCTCCCTCAGAACAAGCTCTCCTTTTCCCTTTCCCTTTCCATTTTCTCTTCATCTTCACCATTCACTTTCCACTTCCCTTTCCCTTTTCATGCTGAGTCTCTAGCAACTTGGTCTGGGAGAGGAAAGAAGACTGAGATGGGTGCACAAGCTCCACCTTCCCCTTCTTGGTTTTTTCCAGGGACAGAGAAAATTCTGAAGGGGTCATCAGGTTTCCCAGACTGACCCAGGAATGAGTGTTGTGTAGCTGACAACTGAACCAGGCCGAGATACTGGTGACTGATGGTCCCCAAGTTGTTGGGATCTGAGAGGCTGATGGTGATGGTTCCGTTGCACTGGCCCTCCCTCTTCACAGGCAAGGGCAGAAGCATAAAGAGAAAGATGTGGTATGGATACAGAAATTATTGCCATGTTGCTTTCTGGGCTTCTCCTGAGCTTTGGCTGAAAATTCTGCTGCTGTCTCTGTCCAACCCTGTGCTTCCAGCTGTAAAGCCCATGCTGGCCCTGTCCTAGAGCTGAGCAGTTTCTGCATAAGTTGTTTAGATAGTAGTAAGGATTAAAAGAGAAAGAACCCTAAAGCAGAGGGCTTGTGGCCACTGTGAACAAGCAAGGCCTAGAATGAAGCTTTATTCAAAAGGAAGGCTTTGGGCTTTTCTATCTGTTCACATTTTACAATATGGTTGACATAAGGAGAAGAGGCCCTTTAGTGCATCAGTATGGACTCAAGTTTTTGTTCATGGTTTGCGTGGCATGTGTTTTATGTTTCATGTGGCTGTGAATCAAATTTTTCACATCACAATTGTCTTCATGCAAAGTCATTAGCACTAGTAAAGACTCTAGTTTTTTTCTTCCAGTGATCTGCTCTTTCATTAATTCCTTTACTGAGACTTTTTTCTATATTCTTCATGCCTTCCTTTCATTTTCACTCCCTATTTTTTCATCCTTTTTTTGACTTTACTGTTGACCACAAGCTCAAAAAAAGTATTTCCTTAATAATTAATTTTAAAATACAATAAAAATTATACTGCACTGTTCAGTAACAGAATAGTGCTGCCTTCTCCATGAATCTGGGCCATCAGCTGAGGTCAAGACTCAATGCAGGCATTGCATTATGGAAGGTTTCCTCTTTGGGTATATAAATATGCCTTAACTCAGTTTTTAGCTACTGTTATGTCCAGACATAAAGCTGCAGCCAACAGTTTCCCACGCAAGGGAGTTGTTTGAATCACAACCTTATATCTTGACTCTTTTGTGAAAGAAGTGCCTGATCTCTGATTGTTCTGGATCAACGAATGGAAGAAGGCTCAGATGAGAAGGAAGACAAAGGTCAAAGTAGCCATGAAGGTCAGGGAAGAGGAGTGACTGACCATAAAAGATGCAAAGAAACCTGAACTTACAAAGGCAGCCCTTCAGGGGGAGGTAAGAATGGCCTTTTCTTAAGGAAACAGTTTTATCTGTTGACTGTGTCTGCTGTCTGTCAGTTGAGTCAATTGATCAATTATATCACTTAAGTGATTCAACTGGCTGTGAAATTGTGTGATACAGAAATCTGCCTTAAGAATCACATCTGCATTGTGACTCAGGTTCATATTGCAATGCCTATACACTTGTGATTAAGGAAGGCTAGTGACAAGACTGTTTAAAAGAAAGGATACATATTTTTCAAATGTTATAAAGGACTAGAAAAATGAGAGATGTAAAAATTCTGAGTGGAAATTTTGTTCCAGTTGGAACATGGTTACAATGACAGAGATATTCACAAGGAATTGCAGAAGTGAAAAGGATCTAAGAAGCTGAAGTAGGAAAAGAAAAAAAAATAGGCTTGCACTGGCTTCTACTCAGCAGTAGTGGAGAAGTTAGGAGATTAAGATCATGTAAGATTAACAAGCCGGAACCATATCAGAGTTATAATTGCTTAGTTTGCCATATAAATGTGACATCCACAGCTAGAAAATCAGAAAAGGTTGTTAGAATAAAAACTGCAGCACTAAATCACACCCAGGGCTCACATATGCAGAGATCACCTGTTAAAGAGGAGACTACTGCATATATTGAGAAGGATGAACAGTGAGGAGGCACCTAGTTGGATCCCAATTCTCTCAGTCTTCCTCACAGTGATGATTCAGATTGGAAATCCAATTTTTTTTTAAATGTTCTTAAGCACAGAGTTTGTCTTCTGATTTGTTAGCCTTGTCTTACTTCGTTTGCCAGTTCTTAATTTCATTTGAGTCAGTTTCAGAATTGAACTTGCAATTAGCTAGTGAAGAAACTCTATATACCACATTTACTGTCTTCATCATTGGAGGATGCTCCTCCACCAGATCTTTTGAGAAACACAGTATGGCTGGTTCTGCATTGGTTCTTTGATTGGGAAGAATATTTTTCATGGCTATCTTTCTGCTTTATTGTAAATTGATCTTATTTATTTCTGCTTTAACTTCAGGAATTACCTTATTTCATACAAAAGCTCACTTACTCTTTGCAGCATCCTTTGCTGAATAGTACAGCAGAGCTGTACATCAGCATTTCACTAACTTTTATGCCTTGCTGGCAAATGACAAATAGCTTTAGAGAAATATTAATCTCCTTTGATCGTACAAGATATTAAAATCAAATATCTTATTGGTAGTGAATGAATGCATTTGATCTTCTACTTCTTCAGTGTTAGGGTTCCAGTACAACTGAAACTGAAGAGGAATTTGTGTCTGTTGAAGAAGTAGTTTAAGGAAAGTGCATGGTCTAATGTAAACTGAAGGGCAAAAGTAAATGTTTTCTGGATGTGCTGACTTCTATCATTCAAGTGCATGAGTTCAGAACTGGAGTAAGTAATACTGACTTTTGCTATGCTCTTTCTTCAGAGATTCTGCGTATTTACGGTCATCATTTTGCAAAGCAATCTGTGCAGAGTAAATTTCCAGCTATGAAGTGTATATTTAGAGGAATCAGAAACAAAAATAAAATAAAAATTCTCAGTAATCTCTTGGCTCCCGGCGGAGGAATGTAATAAAAAAAGGTGAGACAAGCCAAAATATGAATCACTGAACTATCCAAGCACAAAATACAAAATAACATTAGTCAAGGAAATCTCTGTTTAGGTTTCTCCTCTTATCTGAAAGAAATGTTCAGCCGAACTCATTTAATATCTTTGAAATATTCATCTGGCTTTACACCTAGATTTGCCCACTTCCAGCAGATCCAGGATTTTGTCCCTCTGTCTCTGTGAT
Source organism: Lepidothrix coronata (assembly GCF_001604755.1). Classification (NCBI taxonomy): domain Eukaryota; kingdom Metazoa; phylum Chordata; class Aves; order Passeriformes; family Pipridae; genus Lepidothrix; species Lepidothrix coronata. The sequence continues at coordinate 1,840,513 of NW_016690235.1, read as the reverse complement.
TCGCTTTAGTCTCCTTTCAAATGTGAGAAAGGTAAAAATTTTAGGTTTTGGTCTCACTTCTGAATGTGAGCACATCACACTGTAACATGGGCAGCACTGACTCAGGCATGGCTAATGCTGCAGCATTTCACTGCAGGTTGCATCCGTCAGAAGCTCTAAATTAAAATGACAGAGTCTGCTGCTTTTTATCCATCCTGTTTTGGTAAGGGGGAATAAAAGGTCATGGCCTGTATGGCAAGAACATACACTCTACCCAGCAGCAGACACTGTGAATGACAGAAGCTATGGAGGGCTTTGGTGGAATACTAAATCATATCCATACATTACAGATTGTAGGGGAAAAGAAAAAAAAAAAAAGGAAAACAGGCAACCATTTGAAACCAAACCAAAAACAAATAAATGATACGTGAAGAGGGACATGCCTTATTCAGCAACAAAATCATTAGAATCTGACATTCAATGTCAAATCTTGTTGAAGGTCAAATAAAGTTCTAGTGGAAGCCAATTACCTACAGTTCAGTAATTGCCTTGATTATCTTCATCTGAGCTTTTTTAGTGGTTATGTGACATGACTAATTTTCAGGTCTGCCCCTGTTTTCATTTAGTAGTAATCCCCACACCCACATACTTCTGCCTCCTGCAGACTGCCTATTTGCCAAAGAAAATGGAAGAGTTAATAACAAAAGTGATCAACAAAGTCAAGCAACGCACACAAAATCTTTGTTGTGTATTAGGTGAAAGTAATCCCATGACAATGCATGACTATGTGACTATCATTTGCCATGTGGGCAAATTAGAAGAAATAAAATAACCTTATGAAAATATGAGAAGAGAGGGGGTTTCCTGAGGAAACATGCTGACATGCTGCTCACTGTATCCTGTGGAAGACTCGATGGCGACCATATTCTTACATTATTTGTGCATATTATTTATACAATAGAAAAATTTCAAGTTGGAAAGGATCTACCATGATCATCTAATGAAACTGAAGAAGAGCTCTACCTGTTTTTGATGTATACTGTTGTGAATTTTTCCTCTTACTAAGGACTTTGGAGACATATGGAAAGAGGCACATGTTAGTATGTTACAGCATAACTGAAACTGAATTTAGGAACTGGAATGTGTATTAACTTTATGAGCCTTCAACACCTGCATGGTTAAATGCCCTATACAAAGACTTCGGAAACTAACTTTCTATTGATTTTCTTGGTATTATTCACCAATGCAATTAGTTAGCCATTAATTTTCTGGTGTCTGGTAATATTTAAAAAATAGAGAACATTTACTACAGCTGCTCTCTGTGAAGGCAAGTTAAATCTGTTATAGTGGAAAGTCTTGTTCCTTTTTAACAAATGATTGATAAAAGGAGCAGAAAACTCATGATTGTCAGAGCTGCCAACTGCTATCTCACTCACCTCATTTTCCCTGTCCTTCCCATCCTCCCCTAGTGGAGGAGGGATCCTTCGTGGAGCCACCTAGTGCTACAGTGGCATTGAGCTGAGCCTAAGCTCACATCAGCTGACAGAGTGTACATTGTGGTCTCAGACCTTGTGAAGTATCTACAAAATGTTTCCTAAGTCTAGTGTGTTCCATCTCTGGAATTAATGATATCAAAACTTTTCCAGGTTGTATGATTTTTGTTTCTTTGTTTCATTTTTTATCTTAAGTTAATATACTCTAATAACCTGCAGGTATGCAGCATGAGGCTAAAGTGTTTGAGGTTCTATCCATTTGCTGCTAAAGTCAAACAAGCATGAAAAGAACCGAAGAGCAATCAGAATATGACTGTAGGGAATTCAATTAAAAAGATCCTATTTGACTTTAAAATATTCAGATAATAAATCCTTCCCAACAAATTCTTCTCAATTGCTTACATGATCTCAGGAAAGGAAATGCTGTACCTTCACTCAAGAAAACAAAAAGGTGTTTATCACTCATAAGTATAGAAGTATAAAACACGTTTAGCAAACCTATTTTTCAGTACATATTAACTAAAGAGGAGCACATACTCTTGGCAACGCCAATTAAATAAATTAAGGCAGGTAAAATAATATTGAAGCATTTGATCTCTGGCTGTGTTGTCTGCCTGTCTGAAGGATCAGTTATAGAATAAGCATGCATAAATTTCTCCAATTTTCCTCAAGTAAAGACAGGCTTATTCGAAAACTTAAAGAAATTATCTCTGACCATTACAGGCCTTTCAGTAATGAAATTGTTAGACTGTGGACCATTTGGCAAAACTGACATCTGTGGTCCAAACAGTGTTAGTCTGGAAAGAATCTGCCTTTAGTCACTGTTAGATCCAGCGGAATTGTTACAAAGATAAGTGGTACTCTTGCCACCTGATTCTGGAGATCTTCCTTCAGTAGGAAAAAAATGTATCAAAATAGCCAAAAAATACCACAAAGAACCCTTCTCTGAAGTAGAGATATTCTGTAGTTAGAAACCCCTTAGAGCAAAGACCAATAAACAACATAAATATTAAGTAAGATGCCCACAGAAGTAGGAAATGGCTAATTGGTGACACTTCTTTGTTAAGAGATGTACTGTAGAGAACTGTGCCCTTTTGGGTCATAATAAGCCTTGCTAGTCATTTCTACACGTTAGTTGTCAAGAGATTCCATAAAGCACATAATATCCAATGAAGCCTGCCTTTGGCTACAATATTTTCCACCTAATTTCTAATACTTTAAGGAAAGAGATGTTTTATTCCTGGTTTTGGTTGGCTTTGGGTGAGGTTTAATGAAGGCACCACATTTTCTTTCATCCTTTCTTTGGGTTCTCAGAGGAATGTGTTAAAATCTCCTTTTGAAACTTGTAAACATGAACTACCTTTTTTTAATATATGTAATTTAATGTGATATCAAGGTCCAGATTTTAAGTCTGGCCAAGGATAAGCCCCACGGACTTCCTCTTTCATGCCTGCTTTGTCAACCCCATCACCAGGATAAACACAATTTTTCTGGTAAGTCTTTGAAAATCATACATTATTTGAAATAGCTTAGGAGTAACCCTTTCATTTTCACCACTAGCGAATACACTGCTGGTGACTGAGTACCCCATGCAGTTCTCAACATCCACCACTGGACTTCAACTGTCAGTTCAAGGGTGAACTTTGTGGAGAACTCCATGTCATGGTAATGGGCTCAGGCCCGAGAAGCTGGGTGACAGCATATGGCAACGGAGTAGCAGGGATCATGGCTTTGCTAAGGTCACTCTGAAAACGATATACTGAAGAAGAACATGCAGGGAAAGGAAGAGACATCCACAGGGAAAGGGAGTCACTAAGATATCAGCAGGGTGCTCAGATAGAAGATCCAAGTCACATAGGTTTGAAGGGCTTTTTCAAAAACTCTGTGCTGCCTGCAGAAAAAATATACCTTTGAATCACTCTTATTGCTGATCCTTGTTTCCAATTTTTAGTCAAGGATGTCAGTGCCCTCTGCAGTTATTTGATAAAACTCTATCACTGGGTGGGGTGAATATGCGGATGAGACTTATCTACACTTTACAAAGCAGAAAACCTGAGTGTTTTGAGTCACTGATGCACCGAGAACATAACCCCAAGCTCCCTCATTTCTAGGCCTGAGAACATTTTTTTATCATTGTCTTATCAGATATAAATCACCCAATCTACTTAAGAAAAAAAGAAGCAGCAATTCCTCTACTCATGGGGAAATCAACAGTGTGTTTTTCCAAAGCACAAAAGTGTGAAAGAGGAGAATTAGAAAATGTTGATGCCAGGGGCTGGTGGGGCAGGACGTGGCAGCCAGACCATCCCAATGCCCCATCCAGGGAGCAGGGCAGACAGAAGGACACTAGGGGCAGCTCCAGGCACCAGACACCCTTATGCAAGAAAGAGATTTAATGTCAGCACAAGGGGAGTAAAGGCCAGAGCATCTATAGGTGTTCATCAAATAATCATCCTGGCATGCTGACGTTGCTTTATGAAACTGTGATACTGCTTTTTAAATGAGTAGTTCATTTATTCTTGTTTTGAATTGATGGCGGTCGCAAAAGAGGTGATCTAGTAGAGTAACCTGAAAATTAAAAGTTATGTTTCCTGTTAAATGAAATATTTAATTTGGCCTGAAATGGAACAAAACACTTAGTCTTGAGTCAACAAAATATTTTGTGTTGACACAAACCAATTCTTTTTTTCTGTTTTTTGGTTCAGTTAAAGTACTCAAGAAATCCATTCTTTCTGTTCTGTTTGCTGAACTACAGAGCTAGACATTTGTACTAATTTAAATAAAATTTTTAACACATTCTGGCATACTGAGCTTTGTCATTTATATATGGTTTTCTTTCATTACTTATCTTGGCCAGACTGGAATTACCAACTGAAAGCACAGTGTTAGCCATTTCTAGACTTATCCAGGCTTCAAATCAGAAGTTTTGGGCTCTTAAATCATCTCAATTACATAGGAAAACTCAAACCCAAATAAATTTATGTTCAGGTTTTTGGGGGTTTTTTAGTACTCTTATTTGCATTATGATAATGTTTAGGGGTCCAAATAATGAACCAAATATCTGTAATACCTGGTGCTGACAGCATAGTCCCTAGAGCTAGTATTTCACACTCAAACCTATGCTCCAGAACTTTTCAAATAATTAACAAAAGAACAGGAAATAATTATGTGATTACTCATATGGTTCCCAGCGCTGCTGTAGAAATTGTTTTGAGTGGTTTTGAAATTTGATGTCCAGACTATTGGACTGAAAAATACTTATCCTGAAAGTCATGCATTCTTTGTTAGGTTTAGATTATATTTAAATCAAAATATGTGAATATGAGTGTCAGCTAGCTCCAAAGATTTCTGTGTCAGCAGAGTTTGAGTTTGATCAGGTAGTATTAGTGATTATTATTAGTATGACATGTAATATGATTAGTATGGGCCCCAATATGTGAAAAATACTCACAAGCTTTTTTTCTGCTAGCACCAGGCCAGCTAACCTGGAATCTACTACACTGCCAATTTAATATTTAAGTGTTTAAATTTAAGTGTTTAAATGTTAAACTCTCCTTGACTAGAGCAGCATAAAGCCTTTCAGAAGCCTTGTTCTAAATTTCCTGAATTAAAACTCAGTTTCTGCAGGGTTTGCACAGGAGATTAAATCTGGGACATTTTCCTTCTGATTAGAGGCAGAAGTCTTGGGACTTGGATCTCAGCTTCTAAGAAAAAGACAAGAAGAGTGGAAAGATTTCTACCATGTCAAAAAAAGCATGCACGCTGAAGTCCCTTCTTTTTGGTATAAACGTGTGACCAAAATGCAGAGTTGGCTCTTTGGCAACCTTTGTTTTGATTTGATGTTTCAAATGAAATATCCCTTCTGTGGTAAGAAAGAAAATTCTGTCTTTAACCTGCATTTAAACGTTCAGGAATGATTTTAAAAAGTGAGGAAATTGTCTCAGCAGGTATTTTCCCACTCTGCTTGAAAAATTTAATAGAACACTCATATTCATATTCCAACACTTTGCAATATCTTATCTGTATAATAACGAGATTTTGAAGTCACCAGGTGACTGTGATTAGAAAGATGTATGTGATTAGAAAGATGTATGTAATGCTGTTATGTTCGGGAAAAAAAATCAAACGAAAAATAAAGCTTCTGAAAGTGTTAAGGTAGCACTGCAAAATCTTTCTCTTTTTGAGTGTGCCACACCATATCCCTAACAATAAAGAACCATTCCAAATAAAAGTGATAGCAAAGTTAGTTTGCTGCTTATGGGAAAATGGTATCACTTATGGCACCAGTTACACAGGAGCTCATTTTCAGAGATTTGTAAACCAGTTTAAATCCAGCTTTCAAATTGGCTTAACAATCAAGAGAAAAACAGTGTTGTTTAATATTTAAATAAAATGTTTAATATTTGAACAGTAAAATTCTTCTTCTGCATGGCAAACTAGGTGGAGAAATTGTTTAGAGCAGTTTAGGGAAAAGAAAATAAGTAATGGGATAACGTTCAGTGACAGAAGAATAGAGGATGAAAAACAGAGATGTGTAAGTGTGGTCAATTAGAACAGTTTCTGGAGAGTGGGGGAGAAACTGGAGCACTGAGACTCATCATGTTTAGGCTAGATCCAGTAGCTGAAGATGTTCTCTACTGTATAATTCTGTCTGAATTGTAGTAGGAATCAGCTTAACACAGTATTTAGCAAGCTAGGGGCTTGTTTCATGAATTTGAAGTTTGATTTCAGTCCCAAGCTCAACATGTTTCAGTAACATTGGCAATTTGCTAACCTAGGGAGATATTTCTCTTCTAAATTGTCTATGTTCATACATATGGTATCATCATCACAGAGAAGAAGTCCTTGGTATTTACGAAGCCTTAACTTAGCTGAAGTGTTTAATGCTCATTACTACTTAATCTTTCAGAATGAGGTTTTCAAAATGGTATACCCTCAGAATTTCAAAGGAAATTGTGTTTGAATTCCCAACACTGTGTTGAAAATCTCTTTTTAAGTGGAAGAGTGACAGTGACAAGTGGCCCTAGTGAACTACGAAGTTTGGGCTCAACTCTGTCCTGTGATGTGCTTGCACATATCCAAACTTGCACTTACCTATTAATGCTCTTCCTTTGTGTGGGTTAGTAAGGAGGTAACCAGATCTTTAAAAGATGACTTAAGACACAGTTTGGTAATCCAGGTGACCAAACAATTGCCATGTATATCCTTCTTTATCAGCCAATATTGACATGCTGTCCTTATAACTGTAGTGCAGTTTAATTCATTTTGGCCATTTTGCCTTGCAGAACTCTGTACCAGTCATTTGGGGTCTTCAGTCCATACTACTTACATCTTTTAAAAATTCCCTTAATAGATTTAGTTTGTTGACTCTTCCAATGCCAGGGTTTGGGGTCCATTTTTTTAATGATCAAACACAGAATTTCGCAGGAATACTTCTAATCAACCTGAGACTCATGCATAAGACAGATGTTTATTTTCATCCTTTGCATTTCAAGTTCTCAGTGTTCTCCCAAGAGCATGAGTTACAAAGTGGTTTTGTTTGGTTTGGTTTTGTGTGTTCTGTTTCTAAAATATTTACAGCATTACAGAAACTTGGTTCTGGCCTTAAGTGTTGTCTTTTAAGATGCTCAAATATGCTGTCTCCACACAAGGTATTAGAAAAAAGATATTATACTTGCTATAAATGGTGCTATCAGGAATAACAATAGGTTGTCCATATTTTACTGCTCCACTGAACCTTCTGTACTATCCCTATATATTTCAAGATTTTCATAACCGGGTCCTGCTTTGCCAGTGTTTTCATGGCTTAGCAAATCACTTAAGTAGGTATTCTGCATTTTTGGTAGTGGGTTCTCTGTAACCAAATTTAAACATTTGCTCTGTTAATCATCATGCAATCTTACATGATAAACAATATGTTCTTTCAATTCTTTGTTGTTCTTGAAATCCTTGCTTGGGATACTATTTTCTGTAGGTGAAAAAAACACCAACATTTTCAGCCTCACAGTAATGATCAGTGGCTTTTGTTGTCACTATGAAATACCCCAGATTTCTCTTAAGTTTGTAACTCTCAAATTAAGTTTTAGGCAACCCTGTCCACTGGAAGGCAGAATCTGAAGCTTTTGAAGCAGACAGGACTCTAAGGGAAAGCTTCTTATTTGTGCCTTCACTGGATGACACAAGACTACACTTCCAGCCTTGTGAAATATTTTGTTGATGGTTTTTACAAATCTTCTTTTAGTTGCTACTAGAAACCAGAGCTGCTGTGTAAAGAAGGGCAAGCACATAATTGATATTTATATTTAGGAGTATGGATGGAGTGATTTTCTGAATCTTAATATTGAATTTGTTTGCTTCTCAGATGAAGAGCTGTAAGTAAATGAGAACTTCTTGTTCTACTCAAGGTTTAATTGTCCTCTCCCCTGTTACACACCTTTTTTAATTCTTTTACCTTGGTGAACATTTGCTACTTTCTCCTGTGTATAAAATTAGTCTCACTATTAGATTATTCTTCATGGTAATGAGATAATGCTTAATGAAAGGCAGAACCCATTTTGACAGATCTCTGGACATAAAACTGACTCACATGTGAGTCAGAGAGATATTCAGGTGGAAGTTTTCAGAGGTAGAAATGGATGTTTTGGGTGGGAAATCATTTACTGAAGAGAACTGCATTTGAATTTTTTAGCTTCCCACTGGTAAAGGAAGATATTCAAAAGGGTCTATGGAGACTCTTCTCTTTCTGGCATGAAAATTTACCATCACAGAGGCTGTAATAGGACAGTGAATGTAGATAAGACATAATGGAGAAGGATTTTTTTATCCTTCTTAGATTTCTGTATGGTAATTTTACTTAATTTCTACTAATACAACCATTGCCACAGTGCTGCGGATGCAGTGAGTCATCTCTCTTTCTGTTTTCTTGTTATTAATTATTTGCGTTATAATGGTCTGGGCAGCGCAAATGAGGGAACATTGTTGCCTCTAGCTGTCTTCTGACAATGTCAGCTTCTATATGAGTTTCAAGTATAGAGAGCACATCCTCCCAGAAAGGTGAAAATGCTGACTCTCACTTTTCCACCTCTTCAGGGGTCACGATGTTATAGGGAATAGCCTTCTGAAAGGGGGGAAAGAGAGAGGAAAGTAACTCTCTCCCTTTCCAGTTTGGTCTTCTGTCATGTGTATGGTGTGCCTTGGACTAATATTCTCAGGGCTTGCTAAGCCAGGGAACAGCCTTCCAGTTTCCAGATGTCCAAGTCAAGTGTAGAGGTATGGGTGGAACTAAAAGCCCTCTGTCTTATTTTGTGGATGGAGGTGGTGGTTGCCTCTGGGTAAAGAAATGCTTTTATCCACCTCCACACACCCTGCCATCTCCAGCAAAGCAGAAGCACTGTAATACTCCCGGTCATTTCAGACTCACAGCAGGTACTGCCAGATCCCTTTCAGGCAGCAGAAAAGAAGATGCAATAGCACAGCATAAACACAACACACTAACAAATGCCAGAGTGAGGAAGGAAAGAGAGGCAGCATTTACAAAAGCAATAAAATGTCAAAGGCAACAAGCTTTGAAACAAAAGAAAAATAGGTCAGGCTTTATCTTTCTGGGACTCAACAACAGTGTGACATCTGAAAGAAGTTTTATATGAATTGCTTCAGACACCGTGTTATTTGGCAGTGGGTTGTTTCACCAGTCAGATTTTAATTCTGTCCTGTTCTTCAGACCTTCAAAAGACATCCCTCTAGGAATATTTTTAGAAATAGAAGCTGTTGGGTTAAAGTTAAGAGCAACCACAATGCGTCTTGTCTCCAAATGGATGAGGTTGCATCCCATCCATTTGGATGTTTATCCTGTAGTATGTGATGCTGGAACAAGTGCACTGCTGTTTCACAGTGCCAGGTTCCTTAATCCATGGGGTGAAATTTTTGCAAGATCAGGTTTTTACTATACATTCTTAAGGATCATCGTTAACTCCAATGATGCTCTGTAGCTGGTGGTTTATAGACTATGTTAATGTGAATATTCTTTGCATGTATGGCTATGCCTGCAAAGTCAATATCTTCGAAACTACAGTTCTGACAATGATTCTTTTATATGTCAAACCTTCATTTTTATATGGAGAGGAAAAAATAGATCAAGGTCTGGATTTCAGTTTGTCACTAACCAATATGTTACTTTCATTTTTAATTAAAGTTTGACTGTCATTAATATATCAAAGTTCTGCAACCATGGGAAGTTGAGGTAAGTCTCCATGGCTTAAACAAGGGCAGAATTTCACTCCTTTGTGACATAAAATGTCCATTATATCCCAGTTAATAAATCTTTGTTTCACTTCCACACATAATTTTTTCCAATGTCTTTGTATGTCCTTTTTGATTGGAATATTTTAAGACCCCAGTCTGGGGCTACAAGCTCACCAAAGGAGTTTTACATTAAAAATATACAAAGTTCCAAAAATTTACCCAATAAATTATGAGAAGAGCCCTCCATTCTTTTAATACCTTAAACAGAGCACATAGGAAAAAAGCTGCACAAATTTACTCAGAGGATACTTTTACTGGTAAATGTTAGAGGAAGCTGTACAGGTATACATAAATTTTATCCTGTGGATAACTAACTTTCCATGCAGACAACATTTATGGAACAGCCATATGGGTAATTTTCAATATGAAGACTCATCTTAGGAGCTCTTTTCACCATTCATCTTCCTAAGTGACCATTTGAATATTTCTTCTTTCTAATCAATTCAAACCTTTTAGTTTTCGCTTTCCTCTTCCCAAAGGAATCTTGAAGAAAGACACTCCTTCAAAGAAAGCAGACCTGGTACAAAATATTACAGCTTGTTGCTGTGGTAAGTTTATGTATGTGCATGACACGTTTTCCTCTGACAACTGCCATCTTATCTGCTCAGTTTGATAGTCAAAATAATGTTTTTATTATTTTGTTCTTTGCAGATTAATCTGATTTTAGGAGAATCAAACTGACTTTATTTACTTTGTTCAGCATCAACACTTTCAAGATACTACAAAACATGCTCAATTTCAGGAGTTATTGTTGAGGATTTGAACACTGGCAGAAGGCAACTTGACTTTGGCTGAGCTAAATTGCTCCTGTAGGGCTTATATTAGCTGCAAAAAAAAAGTAACAGTGAATTCAGGGAGATTCTGTGCACAGTATGTACAAAATATGCCTTTTCTTATCAACAGATTAAAGTGAAATATAAAATATTTCCTGCAAAATTGTTTGAGACCCCAGATTTTTCATATGCTATGCAAAATTCAGAGTTAATTCATTTGTGCAGCAAATATCAGTAACTTCCTTTAAAAAAAGAAATTGTTTGTAGGGAAAAGACAGATCCTTTTCAAAGGCAAACTTTCTTACCGCTAAGGTGCACATGCAGAATTAGCACTTTGGGGCTCTTTTCCTGAACATTTGTAGAAAGGAGAAGGTAGGAATCCAGCTATGAAGGAAAGTGAAACAGGGAAGTGTGCTTATGCACACATTCCTATGCAGAAAATTCTTGTGACAAGAATGTCTTTACTTCTTACACAATCATAATTCCGATTGGGGTTTGGGGTTTGGTTTTCGTTTTTGTTTTGGTTTGGTTTGGTTTTTTTGTTTGTTTTTTTTTTAAACTGGGGGAGATGAGTTTTTTGTTTGTTTTGTTGGGTTTTGTTTTGTTTTGTTGACAGGTTGTTTTGTTTTGTTTAGTTGGCTTGTTTAGTTTTTTCACATAAACTGCTCACTTTCTGTGATAAATTACATTTTGAAACATTTCATATTCCTGCTCTGTGATCTAAACAAAATATTTCAGTGTTCCTGAGCTACCTGAAGCAAGACACAGAATCATCTGTGGGATAGTAGAGGTTTCAAGAGTTTGAATATTTCTCTTTCATCTTGTTCCTGTATAACATAATATAGGTACCTATCTTACTATCTCCAGATCGCATTGCCAAATTCATCCCACTTAGAGAAAGCTCTTTCCAATGTCATTTTAGTACATTATATTAAACTCCTTTGATAGTAAATGAAGTGTGTACCAACTATCAGTGTCTTGAGATTGCTTTCATAAAGAACAAAAGAAACATCTGTGAGTGACCCTATATGAGATATCAAAGGGAACTGTTCCCAACCAGTAGAGGATCATAGGAAAAAGATGAAATAGGGAAATGGTAACTTCAATTTCCTAATCTACAGCATAGAGCTACTTTCAAATGACCCCTAGGACTGCTTAAAGTATCCCAGTGTTTCGCTGAAATACATCAGAGTGAATTGTGCCATAATATGCATGGGTACTTGTGGTTTTTTTTGCCTTCTAAGTTTCTTTTACCTTCTTGGAGGAAACGAGAGCTGGAATTTTGGAAAACAGATACCCTGAAGTATCATTAAATCAGTAGCTTCCTGAGAATTAACTCAGTGTCTCGGTTTATCTGACAGTTATGAAAGGTGTGACCAAGGAATTGTTTTGAAAAACTCAGTAAGTATCAAATATTATTTTCCTTCTCTTTAGATTAGAAAGATGGATGCATTTGTTTCTTTTCTGCACTATTTTCCAGCTAAAAAATCCTTTATTCCTAGCTGTCAACAGTGTCACTTTTTCTATTCCTTGTGATGGGTTTCTACTCCTTCTTATTTTGAAACAGAGGTGCTAATTGATCTTCCCACATTCAAGCACTGCAAACATATTTCAATTTCAAATGAGGTAAGACCCACGCTTGAAACACCTACACTTACAATTTTAGATAGCTTTGTACCACATATTGGAACTGGTCTGAATTTTCTTCATGACATTAACATTATCAACAATGAGCTTGTAAAGCTTTATATCTAATAGGCAGCCTCTACATAATAGCTCACCAACTCATATGGGACTTAGAGAGTTGGAAATGTACAATAAAGAGTAAATTAAGAAAACCAATTAGTGTTAGCCTGCATACAGGGCTCCTGCTTTTCAATATCCACATATTCACAGTCTATTCACATGTATGCCACTCACTTCATTTTCCAAAATCTACAAGACTCTTATGCCTCATTCAATTATATATTTAGTTATTTACATAACTCATATTTAAAGCCAAGAAGCACAAACTGAATTGCAGGAAATACCATTTAAACAGAAGAATTTTTCTACAGTGGAGCACTGGAGCGTTTTGCCCAGAGAGGTTGTGTATTCTTCATTCTCAGAGAAATTCAAAACCCTACTAAACATCAGTTTGGGCAACCTTGATCCTTCTCTGAACAGGACCTGAGACATCATGATCTTTAGAGATGTCTGTAGCTTGTGAATTCTTTTATTTACTGAGTGAGTTGCAGGTTGATTTCAGAGTCCTGCTGTTGGGGTTTTTTATTTTCTTGTTCCTTCAAGGAAGAATTAAATGTACTCCTTAGCATTCCTTACATCATACATGAGTCTTTGTAACTTGGTTGGCATGAATATTCACAGCAAGCTAACAGCTCAGTGCAGAGTCCTAACCTGAGCAACTGAAGACTCCAGTTCTGCTGCACTTGCATTTCAGTATCTGATTTGCTTATTTTCACCTCTGCTTAGAAACCTTCTGTTTCTGTCTTATGCTTTAACCTTCTCCTCTGACAACTTAATATTCATGATCATGTGATGCTGAGTATCTCTAGTAAGTTCAAGTCTTTGTTGTGCTGGATACTGTGGTACTCCCTAAGTCTTCCATCCAGCAAACTACTTACATCCCTTTTTCTTACACCACAAGAACCTTTGTCTCTTGAATCACTGTTGGTCAAGACCTGGTCTCAAAGTTTAGACCCAGATAGAAACAGAATAACAGAAAAGACTGCTAGGATTATAACACATATGGAGAAATGAGGTAGAGACAGCAAATATATTTCTGAAGAAAGGTTGAGGCAAAATCCATCTGCAAAATACAACTACAAAAGACTATCAGTGTTACCATGCTTTCCTCTTCTTTCCCTCACCAGACCTCATCTCACTGTGCTGTTTCCTCACAGTGGGATATTCCCCCTGAAAAGCTGTACTAGTGCACTCTGTACTAGTAAGTCCTTTATTGTGTTGTGGACTAAGCTGTACTCCCAGTTATGTTCATGTAAATATAGATAAACTTATTAAATCATTGTTATTGAAGTCAATGGGATTGCAGCAAATTTACATCATGGTCCTTTCAAAGGAAAATATAACACTATGAGTTTGTTAGTTTATTAGAATTGAGTATGCTTTTGCTGTTGCGAAGAAAAAAAATAAAACGCTTTATTGAAGGAATAGAAACATTCATTACACAAAGCACTTTCAAATATACCTTCTTTTTGGGTTTTGTTATTTTTTCATTCTGATAAGGGATCATCTTCTTTTTCATGCTCTGATTGCTATACTGGTAGTGACAGCAGTGGCTGGCAATATGCAATTATGGAGTTGTCATGCCATGATCTTCAGATTCAGTAAGATGCTGATTCCCTTCACTAGACATAAAGCAGTCCAGACAGTGATAAACTAAATTACGGTGATAGCTCTTCAGGATGGTACTATGGTCATTGAAGTTAATTGGTGTTTGTTACTACAACCACTATGGCCTTCGATTCTTACAACTTAAGATGTGTTTTTGAAGAATGCATTTTATAATCAGGTAAGCTGAGACGTGGCAGTGACAGTTTAGAAGGCCATACAGAACTGCAAATAGTGCAGACATTGTAAGCAGCTAGAAAGGCTTAGGGCTAACCAGCAGCAAGAGCACTATTCATTGCCATCATCTGCCTTTGCCCCTATAACTTACAAGCACAGGTTTACTGCCTCTGTTAATTGTCATAGCTCTGTTTGCTTAAATGTCATCCTGAGTGATAATTCACCTGAGCATTTGTCCCAAAAGCTCTTCCTTCAAGTCAGTTCCCAGCAGGATGACCTTAGAAATGGAAAAGGCTAAAGGAAAATACTGGAAATCTAAAGGTAACTTGGATTTTGAGGGTCTTTGTTTGGGTTTATAATTAGGGATGATATTTCCTAAAGATTGGTTATGAATCTTAATTTAAAGTGTTTGTTTATCTCTACATAAGAAAACAATGAATGCTTCACACACCATCTGCTTACATTTTCCCCAAAGGGCTTTGCATATTTTTAGGAAGAAATGACTCTAAATATCCTGCAGTTTTCTTTGAAATGTTTCATTATTTCACAGCAACGTTGTTAATGAAGTACAGTGTGTGCCCTTGTAATACACCACAATAATTTTAAATTGCTGACAGAATCCTTCTATATTGTGAAAACATAGCAAAAGCTTCTGGAAAGGAGAGGTCCTTTCTGTGTTTTGTCAAGAGATCAAGAACTGCAGGAGTTTTTCCTACTGTAATGCTATAGAAAGTACAACTAAGTATGATGGAGGACAGGGACCATTAGAGGGACAAAGTACTTGTAAGAGCCCTCTGAAATGTACCAGCCACACTGGAGCACACCTGAAGTCTTACACAGATGAGCTAAGGACTTCTGAGATAATAGAAGCCAACAGGGAAACATTGGAGAAAGCCCCCAGTAGCAAAACAAGGCTAAGAGGGAGTGCACAAGCAACCCAAACCACAACCACTAGACAGAATATCCCTTTGCACCCTCTCTGGGATATTTTTGCCATCAAATACTTCTATTACATGCCTGTATACCAACACATGCACTATGAGTAACAAACAGGAGGAACCAGAGATCTACGTGCAATCAAAAGGCTTTGATTTCCTTGTGATTTCAGAGACGTGGTGGGATAGCTCACATGACTGGAAGGTTATGAAGGTCTACACAATGTTTAGGAGAGACAGACAAGGAAGGCACTTGCAAGTGGCAAGGTGGACTTGCTTCTATGTGAGGCAACACTTGAAAGTATCAACCTTAGTCTTGGTGAGGATGATGAGCAAGTCAGGATGTTATGGGTTAGGAAAAAAAGGCAGATTGTTAAGAGTGACATTGTGAGTGTGTGCTACAGGATGCCTAGTCAAGATGAGGAAGTGGATGAGGCCTTCTAGAGGCAGCTAGAAGCAGTCTTGAAGTCATAGGCCCTGGTTCTTGTGGGGGACTTTAACTAACCTGACATCTGCTGCAGAAGCTACACAGCAAAACAGTCAAGGAGATTCCTGGAAAGCTTTGACAGTAACTTCCTATCACAGGTAGTAGAGAATCCCACAAGGATCCTTGCATTGCTTGACCTCATACTAACCAACAAAGAAGGCCTTGTTGATGATGTGAAGGTTAGGGGCAGCCTTGACTGTAGTGACAATGAGACTGTAGAGTGCAGTTTTGAATGAAGAAGTAGCAGGGCAGCAAACAAGATTACAGCCATGATTTCCCGCAAGCTAAATTTAGCCTCTCAGGATATTCTTGGAAGAGTTCTTGGGAGCAGACCCTCCGGGAAGAGGGGTCCAGGAGAGTTGGTCAATGTTCAAGGTTCACTTCCTCCAGGCTCAAGAACAATGCATACCAATGAGGTAGAAATTGGGCCAAAGGCATAAGAAACCTCCATGGATAAATAAAGGATTCCTGTCACTGCTCAAGTATAAGTAAAAAATACACAGGAGATAGAAGCAGGGTCAAACCACTTGGAGTGAATATGGAGGGGTAGTTAGGATAACCAGAAAGGAGACTAGAAAGGCCAAGGCCCATCTAGAATTACATCTGGCCAAGGATGTCAAAGATAATAAAAGGGCTTTTTCAAATATTTAAATAACAAAAGGATAACAAAGGATAACGTGGGTCCATTAGTAAATGGAGGGGGGACCCTGGTAACAGAGGATGCAGAGAAGGCA
This sequence comes from Lepidothrix coronata, assembly GCF_001604755.1. Classification (NCBI taxonomy): domain Eukaryota; kingdom Metazoa; phylum Chordata; class Aves; order Passeriformes; family Pipridae; genus Lepidothrix; species Lepidothrix coronata. The sequence goes on along the minus strand of NW_016690235.1, from coordinate 1,824,283 downwards.
GAGTTGTTGAATACCTTCTTTGCATCAGTCTTCACTGATAAGAGCAACCATAAGTGATCTCTGACCCAGGAGACGAGGGTAAATGAATGTCAGAAGACTTTCCCTTGGTCAAGGAACATTGAGTCAGAAAACACCTAAACAAACTTGACATCCACAGGTCCATGGGCCCTGAAAGGATGCATCCATGAGTTCTGACAGAGCTGGGGACATCATAGCTAGGTCTTCCATGATCAGTTTTGAGAAGTCATGGACATAAGAGAGCTGCCTAAGAACTGGAAGAAAGGATATATAATCCCAGCCTTCAAAGAGGGCAAAAAGGAGGACCCGGGTAACTACCAGCCAGTCAGCCTCACCTCAATCCCTGGAAAGGCGATGGAGAGCCTCATTCTGGAGGCCATCTTTACCCACATGAAAGACAAGAAGTTTATATGTTTGACCAACTTGATCGCCTTTTACAATGAAACAACTACCTGGATGGATGAAGGAAGTGCAGTGGATATTGTCTACTTTGACTTCAGCAAGGCATTGTCTCTCATTAATTTCTCATAGGGAAACTCAAGAAATGTGGGTTGGATGAGTGGATGGTGGGATGGATCGAGAACCGGCCTAGTAGCAAATCCCAAAGCGTTGTGATCAATGGTACAGGGTCTATTTGGAGACCTGTCACTAGTGGTGTTCCCCAGGGTTGTATACTGGGCCCAGCAGTGTTTAATTTATCCATCAAAGACTTGAATGAAGGGGCAGATGCCTCCTCAACAAGTTCACTGATGATACAAAAGTAGGTGGAGTGGCTGATACCCCAGAGGGCTGTACAGCCCTTCAGGAGGACCTCGATAGATTGGAGACACAGACAGAAATTCAATAAGAGCAAATGCAGGGTCCTGCACTCTGGAGAGCAATTACCTTGGGAATTGGTACAGGCTGGGGGCCGATCTGCTGGAAAGCAGCTCTGTGGAATCCTGATGGACAACAAAGAGCCCATGAACCAGCACTGTGTCCGTGTGGCCAAGAAGGCCAACAGAATCTTGGAATGCACTAGAAAGAGCAGGTCGTGGGAGGAGATCCGACCCCTCTACTTAGCCCTGGTGAGGCCACATTTGAAGTGCTGTGTCCAGTTCTGGGCTCCTCAGTACAAGAGAGACACAAAGTTCCTGGAGCAGGTCCAGCAGAGAGTTCCTAAGTTGGTCAAGGGTTTGGAGAATCTCTCTTATGATGAAAGACTGTGGGAGTCAGGCCTGTTCAACCTCAGTAAGAGGTGACTGAGAGGGGATCTCTTTAATGTGTATAAATATCTGAAGGGAGTGTGTCAACAGATGGAACCAGGCTCTTCTCAGTGGTGCCAAGCACTTCCCACCTCAATATAAGGAAGAACTTCTTTACTGTATGGGTGATGATGCACTGGAAGAGATTGCCCAGAGAGGCTGTGGAGTCATCCTTGCTGGAGATATTCAAGAACCCTCTAGATGCAATCCTGTGCTCTAGGATGACCTTGCTTGAGGAGGGAGATTGGACCAGATGACCCATTGTGGTTTCTTCCATGCTGACTGATTCTGTGGTTCTGTGATTTGTCTTCAGAAGACCTGGCTTGCACTAATGTCTTGCAGAAGGACTCACTGATATATGTTCTCATATAGCAGAGTTTAGCATAAAGACAGCAGGACCAATTATACCTTTTTTTATTTTTATTTGTGAAAAGAAAAATATGAAGTTTCTTGGCAGTTAAGCCACCTAAAATCTCCAAAGCACAGTTGTTAAAAAAGCCTGCATTTGTTAAAAGGGACGTCGACAGCAGCCCTGGACTTGGAATACCAGGGTCCAGGTGCAAAATCAAGGATAGTTTGAAAAAACAGCACCCACTCATTATTATGAAGTATCCTAGACTCTGAGTCCTTCAGCATCTTGCTCTCCCTTTAGAAATGATGAGGGACTACACAGAGTGCTAGATTTGAGTTATTTTGACCCATAATACAAGGTCTTCCTAAAGTAACAACATTTGCAATATTTCCCTAATATTCACCCATATATTTTCTTTTAGCTACCAGGCATGTCATTTTCTGCATCATTCATGCATGGAGTTTGCATATTACACAGATTAATTTTCCAGTCTGTATCCTTAGTGCTTGTATTAGGAGACTAATTTCCTTAAGTTCTTTGTGTATGTCTGTAGAGAGAGGGGTTTTTAAGGAAACTCAGAACACCTGGAGAAGATTTCTGCCCTGGATCATTTTTTCTGGGGGAGCATTTTTCTTTGACTACATAAGGAATCACTGAGACAAGTCTCTGAACACAAACACCTACTTAGGTGCCTAAAATTAGGTAGTATGTGTGCCACATCAGTTAACAGTTAGCATCATTTCATCACTGAATATGTTTCTCTACAAGTCTGGAAAAATGGACTATGGATTTTCAAAGGTCATGGGATCCTGACCTGAAAGAAAAATTCTCATTGTATCTCTAGAAAGTTCCTTGAAGTCCATCTTGCTACAAATGGGGGGGTGGGGGAGCGTGCAATTTACAAAGTTAATATCTGCAAAGGGGAGTGGGTTTGTCCCCTGGAAGCAGTGGGTGACATTTCTCCAGGAGTCTTATGAGGAAGAGCTAGTTTCATTTTCTGTGCAGCACTCTGGTGGTGACTGACTAGTTCCTCTAGAGTGTCTTCTAGGATGTCTTCTCACTGAGTCTCACAGAAAGTTAATCCCATTGCAACAGCTCCTAGATGCTTCTCTGTACAGATTGTGTTGTGACCCACCCCTGAAGGTCAGGATAACTAAGGTTTTTCCTAGCTGATCCCTTGGTGGGGGATTAGAGTGAAGCAATACTGAATGACTGAGGTTTATGTATATATGTATGTATGCCAGTGCATGTTCATGTGTATGTGTATGTAGGGTTTATTTTAGAAGAATTTGGTTGCAGTGGAAAGGAGGTATGGTAAAATAGCCATTTTGGCTATTATATCTAGAAAGATAGCAATATAAAAGCATACAAGGAAAAGAAAAAAAGAGACAGAAAGGACAAGGGCAGAAAGATCTCACCACCCATGGATCCAGTCTGTGACCCAATGGTCACAGTCTTTCTTGATCCATCGGGGGGAGGAAAACCTCAGAAATACAAAGTTTAATGGGTTCAGGTTTATGTAAGAATGTTCAGGTTTATACTTTCAGGTTTATGTGAGAACACCTACGTACCCCTACTGGGCAGGGAGTTTTACACTGTCTGACACAACACTGTGGATCTGTTGCAACTCTGTGGATCACGTGCAGTCCTCTGGTGGAAGGCCCCAGAAATGAGTCTGGGGGTTCTTTGGGGGTCTTTGTTGGTTTATGGCCCCTTCTAAGATGTGACAGCTGCCTCTCACTGGCAGCGTAGTTGAGCCAGTTATGTCCCATCAGAACATATGGATACCTTCAGGCCTACACGTGAATGTCCTGGTACTTCCCTGGAGGGGAGTTTCCACACCTGAGCCAGTTGTGCAAGGGAGGACATTGGCATGTTAAAAAGCATTATCCCATCTTTTCAGGATCTGCTTCTTATTGGCCTCTTGCCTTATGTGGCTGAAAACCCAGCTTGTTGCTAAACGAAGGATGGTTTGTTGTGGTGGTCATCTTCTGGTGATGGGTGCTCACCCCCTCTGCACCTAGGCTGTTTTTGTGCAGATCAGAGGTTTCCCCACCCTACACATAAAAACACACTTCCTCCCCTTTGGTTGGGGGTCGCAAACTGGGCCTCAGCAAAGCACCTTGTTGCATTTGTAAATGGACGGTTGTTTGAATCATCAAGCAACCAGACATTTCAGTCCCTCACAGATTGCTGTTCCCTGAAGTTGGGAACACAGAGTCTTCTTTCTTGCTCCTTCATGACGTTGCTCATGATTCAACCTGTGAGCTCTAACTGCAGTCAACCTTGGGGCATTTCAGAGGTAACAGCTGTCAGAGGGGAGTTGACTAAAAAGACAGTAGGTTGACTGGTTGACTATGCACTATCCCTCTGGTCTAAAATCATATGTGGAAGTTCATTATTGCTGCTGTCCTGTGACACAACGTCAGGGGTGAGCTTGAACTGCTTTTCTTAATGCGCACTTCTATGACAGTCATTCTGCAAAGGCAGAAATGGGAGAAAAGGAAGTAAAGTGGTGATGCCTGGTTGAATTTTTTTAATCACAGTGAACTGAAATGTGTTTAAGAGCTCTGTAATGCCTATATGCTCCATGTATTATGCCTCCCATGAAGGTGCTAATTTCCTTGCCTGTAGTGATGATAAATAAAAGTGACACTTTCTTAAACCCAGCTGTTAGGGTATCAGAGGAAGTAAAATGAAAGGAAAAAATGAACTGAATGTACTGTATGAAGGGAAAACACATAGAGCTATAATGAAATGAAAAATTACACCAGAAAATGGAAATTAGTCTATGAACTGAAATGGTGAGATGAAATTTTGAGTTACTATTTAAAATTTCTGTAAAAATATTACTTCTGTGCATGTCAGTCAATGTCAAGACTTGGTTTCCACTCTAACTGAGGGAGAGAATGATTTTATGTAGCTATACTACTTTCATCCGGTTACAGTGTTTTCAGCCTGTCTTTATAGATGATATCATTATTTTCAAACAAGTGTTAGTGAAGAAAACTATCTTTCCATCTAGCCTTATCCAGCACATACTCTATGTTAACATGAATTTCAGTCCCACCAATCCCCTCTGTAAAAGTCAGGATTTGTTTATCTAGTATATGTAGAGGAGCATGCCTGGTTTTGTACTTTCGATTATGATAAGAAATATTAAAGAAGGTAGAACTGGCACATTTGTTTCCAAAGAACATTTCCAGCAATTTAGATGAACACACTCCTGTTCCCTCTCCAGATCTATTTAGAAAAGTTATCCCTCTCGGGTACAGCTCGTGATTCAAAAAGTGTATTTCTACGGTCCTACAGAAGGGGAAGATCCCAGATTGTAAGAGGATATTGTGAGAAGCACCAAGTGGTAAAAGGGGTCTAGCACAACTGAATCTTCCTTATGAGGAGAGGAAGGGTGTATCTGCTGTATGTGCCTTCACCAGGGTGACAGAAAAAGGAATGCACTTTGCTCCTCTTATCAACTGTGGGTTGTGGTAAGAGTCATTTCACACTCTGTATTTTGTTGCGATGAATGGGGGTAAAAAACATTATGTGAACTATGGAATTTTACCTTTACTGGATGGTAGATTCCAAATGAACATAATTCTGACTGAGCCTGTAGCTGTCAGATGTTCTCACTTCCTAAGGGAAGTGCTAGACCCCTGTGACACTGCATCTCAAATTCACTTCCTCCGCTGTTCTCGCCAGGTTTGAGTGGATAAATCCCACTTTGAAGTTCTCAGAAGAAGACACTGAAATTAGCAGTCAGTCTATAGCAAGATCCTCAAGACAGGCTGCCAGACTTCATTTCTTACTCGAGCATAAGAGTCCCGGACCTCCGAAAAAGAGAAGGGTCTGGGAGTGGTGATCTGTGTTTAAAGACAGAAGGAAGGGAAAGATCTTTTAATTTGTTTATAACTGCCACATAATTCCTTCTCATTTATCTTCGAGTTGGTAGCCGAGAGGTGTTTTCAAAATCTTGGTCCTGGCCACCAACTGCCATTGTAATATCAGGTAAAAGTGGCCCATGTATCAAACAAATTACATTCTAATTCATAGCAACATAAAAAACCCTAACTCTTTCTCACATGAATGCTCTCCTTCTCTCACCTCATCTGCATTGGGGAAGAAAACAGTATTTAAACATTTTCCTAAAAGGTAACCATGCCTCTTCGAGGTTGAAACACTTTTATTCCCTAGCTGGAGAAGAGCAGAAAGTAAACCCCTGGACCCTGGAAAAAGATACGTCCTCTGAAAAAGTGAGCAAACCCAGTGCACCTCTGCAAAAAAAATTACTTAAAGTGTTCCACGTAGTTCAACATGTGACAACCAAGAGAAATGGGAAAGCTGTGAACAAAACTTGGAAGGGGACTCTGTCCCTAGGACTGCATATCACACGGATGATCTTTCTTCTCAACTTTCTCCATTCCCAACACTATGTTTGGGAAAAGCGAAGTGTCAAAATTTGGGCCACAGATGTTATATGCAGAAAGCACTAGTAAAATATAAAGGAAAAACAGAATTTTAATTCCCTCAATAAGTTAAAGGCTTCAGGCTTCCTCTCAGAGACACACTTTAAACTCATATGTCACAGGCCAGTGCTTTCCTGCTTATCAAGGATTGCTCCATAATTAAAATTAGAGTTCTCATTTTTGTACTGTGCTGATTTTAGCTCTCTTTTTTGAGGAGTATTACTTGATACAGTGAATAGAATTAAAACTTTTCGATTTTATGAGCCAGAACATAGGTCTCTTGAAATAGTGAGCAGGTAGACACGAGTAATCTGATCACTGATGGGGGACTGAATGTACTAGGGATAGGGAAAAGTAAGAAGATTATTTATCTCATCCTAATATTTCTCATTGTTATTGAGGCCAAATCTGAAAGTTCTTAGTCTAAAATACCACTGAAGATCATGGGATTATATTTGTCAAAATCGAAGACTAAGAAGGCTCCACAGTTTGACCCATTATAACTTTATTTTCATTTAAATAGCTCCTTAGAACTCCATGCTGCCCTTCTCTAAAATTCATTCTTCCACGAAACAAAAATACCTAGTACTGGCTTCAAGAAGCCAAGAGTCTAAGACCTGCTAACACTCAATGAATGCTTACTTTACAACATAACAATCCCGCAAGTTTTCGTTGGATTGTCTTCTGCACTTTGGCAAATCTTGCATTTTTTATGCAGAGATGATAATAGCGCAACAACTAGATTGTGATGTCTGAGCAGAGAGATTTTGGTAATTTTCATAGGTTTGGCTGCTGCTCTTGATTATCTTTCATTTATTCCTGTATAAGAAACAAATAGAAAGATAAAATAAAAATCTGCATTGAAGAAAAGGTTCATTTCTTTCTTAAGACAGGTTCTTGTTTTACTTGTTGAAGTTGGAAAAAACACATGAGGCACTAGACATGTTTGGATTTTAGCTGCAGCACATGGAAGATGTGGTTAAGTCTGGCAAAGAAGAAAAAGGAAGTTGGAAAAGAAGTGCTAGCTCAGGAAAAAAAGGTGTGATACTGATACTGAGACCACTCCTGGAAGGCTGTAAGAGAAAGAAATGTGATCATTAACAGTTTTTTTCTTTTTTTTTTCTTTCTCTTTTTTTTTAATTCTTGTTACATTTATGAATAAGTAATGCTATGGACTTGTGTGAGTGCATTTTAAGAGACAAACTGTGAATTGTGCCTGCATAAATACTAAAGTGGGAGTAAGAGCTCAAGAAGAGTTTCAATCTCACTCTGTTGCTAAAAGACTGTAGCTGTGAAGTACTCACAGTACAGTATCTACACTGTCTTGTAAAAAAATCCTTGCCTGACCATCTTTAATGTCTTTACAGTGAATGACTCAGGGAAGCAGCTCAGACCAGGAGGTAGCCTGAGCTTTGCATGAGCCCCGTCATCTCCCTCCACGCCGTGTGAATGTCCCAGAGGGAGAACAGCTGTCCTTGCTGATGTTGGTGTCTTCCAGCACATGTTCCACTGTTACAACATGTCCACTTGTGCAAGGATATGGTACTGAACATCACTCCTCTTCAGACATCCTATGGGATGTGGAGAGCTGTGCTGCCTCACAAGAAGCACCATACTGGCCAGGAGGACTGACTCCTCTAGGATGATGCTTCTCGCGCTCAGCCAAGGGACCTGTTGCACTTCTTGGGTGTAAGCTGTCATTGTCCTGATGGACTGGATCAGCCCTGATGTACTCCAGAACTGATCCTGCTTGCTTGTGCCCCCAGTCTGAGGAAGTTGGATGAATTTTGGACTGAGGGCTATCATGCAACAAATTTACATAGCAACAGATTTCCTGCAATGCAAGTGGGAAGCTTAGGGTGCCCTGCTGCTGAGGTCACGTGGATGTGGAGATCTGCTCCTGTTTCACACCTTTGTAGGTCTTGCATACCTACTCTGTTTTCCTTACCTCCCAGCCAGCACAGCCTGGCTTGCTGTCTCATTTCTAAATGACCATTACCTCTGTCTCACAAACTTTCACACAGACACAGAGAAAAGCCAAAGAGAAAAGCCAAGAGGGAAGACGTGTTATTTGTTTTCAGAACACATCTCAGGCTGCACAGATCCCACCACCATGATTCACGTCTCCCTTTTCCCTGCCCTCACTTGTTCTCTGCATTCAGCCCCTGTGCTGCAGAGGAAAGAGCACATACAGCTCCATGTGACTGACACAGAGCTGCTGCCTTCAATACAATGTCAGTAAGATCAGGTGTCATAGTGCACATCATAAACACTCTTCAGAGCAGTCTGGTATGCTGGCTGTTCAAACTACACAAGGAAGCCTATCCTTATCTCTCTCTGTTTTCAGTTGTTTCACAGTCCCTTCCAACTCCCACAGGCAATGACCACTACCCTTTGCCCACCTTTCATGTGGACATGTATCCAAACAGCCTGGCTTTTGAGGGGGAACCAGACAGTAAGTCTGGTCACTCCATCACTACAGACCTGCTGGGCAGGAGCACAGAAAGCAACAGAAGGGGGAACTCTATGCTCTTCATAACAGGGAACAGAGCTGTGTGAGGAACTAATGTGTTTACACAAAACTGCTTTGGCCTCTCCCAGATCCTGACATGACTGTTGAGAGGAGTAAGAAAGAATCACCAGACCTCAGAGGATATATAAAGAGAGACTTTCCATGGTTCAGGAGGCTGGAAGAGACTTATTGTCCCTCAGAATGCTCCTGACTCAGCTAGAACCAGCACAGTAAGAAAATAATACCTGATGGGCATGTGGTAAGCTGGGTTTAAACTATTTATTTCTGAACCAGCTAATCTAAACATTTTTAGTCATTCCTTTTTGTTGGGAGAGTAGGATTGTGTGAACAATCTCTCCTGCATTTCTGTAGGCCTTGCCTTGGCATAGCTGGGTGCAGACAGTAAAAACTGCTGCGTAGTTAACATGGCTTCAGCCTCTGAAGCTAGAACAAAGGAGGATCAGTGCCAAGGTTAAGGAGGAGTCCCAAGAGGTAAACAAGTTTTCTCAGCTCATATGGACATCTGCAATACTTCAATTAGCACTGGACAACAAAGTATGTTTCTTTTATGTACCCAATGCTGTGGAAGAAGAATTACGCATCGGGGTGTAGTAGCAGTATATAAAGAGTATTCTTCTTGTAATAAACAGACATTTTGTTGATCATATTGGTCTGTGAGCAATCTGTTCAAGCCCCTGCACTGATACCTTTGTCCAAAAAGCTAAATATTCTGATCGAGGAGTCTAAGGCTAATGACATTTTGAAAATACTAAGGCAGAAAGTTCAAATTGGTCTTTATCTGTGGTTCAGCTGCATTATGCTACATACTTTCTTGCAGTAGTAACTATCTAAATTTCAGTTTGACATCCACTTCAGATAATGCAAACTTTTTTGATGTGTCTTCTATCTGTCCATTTTTTTTTGATATTCACGTCTCAGTCTGAGTTATGAAAGCATTTACTGGCAGATCATGACAGTATAAACTCTAATTCATTGGCAGAGGAATTAGATGTCTCAGATTGACAGTAATTTGCCCAGTTACCATGCTCTGACATAATTACAGAATGCCTAATGTTTGAAGGGACCGCAGTGGATCATCTGGTCCAACCTCCCTGGTCAAGCAGGGCCGTCCTAGAGCACTTGACACAGGATTGCATCCAGACGGTTCTTGAATATCTCCAGTGAGGGAGAGCCCACAACTTCTCTCGGCAACCTGTTCCAGTGCACAGTCACCTACACAGGAAGTTCTTCCTTGTATTCCAGTAGAACTTCCTGTGCATCAGTTTCTGCCCATTGTCCTATTGCTTGGCACCATGAAGAAGAACCTGGCTTCAACCTCTTGGCACCCTTCCTTCAGATACATAGAGACATTGATGAGGTCCACTCTCAGTTGTGTCTTATTGAGGTTGAACAGGCCTAACTCCCTCAGCCTTTGCTCATAAGAGAGATTCTTAAGACCCTTGACCAACTTAGTAGCTCTCCACTGGACCCGCTCCAGGGTCTTCATGTCTCTCACATACTGAGGAGCCCAGAACTGGACAAAGCATTCCAGGTGAGGCCTCACCAGGGCTAAGTAGAGTGGCAGGATCACCTCCCTCAAAAAACTGGCTATGGTCTCCCTAATGCACCCCAGGATGCCATTGGCCGGCTTGGCCACATTGGCACACTGCTGGCTCATGGACACCTTGATGTCCACCAGGACCCCACAGATCTTTCTCTGCAGAGCTGCTTTCCAGCAGATTGGCTCCCAGCCTCTGCTGGTGCCTGGGGTTATTCTTCCCCAGGTGCAGGATCCCGCACTTGTCTTTGTTGAATTTCAGGTCATTCTTCTCTGTCCATCTCCCCAGACTGTCAAGGTCCTTCCAAAGGGCTGCACAGCCCTCTGGGGTATTGGTCACTCTTTCCAGCTTTGTGTCATCATTGAACTTGCTGAGGAGGCATCTGCCCCTTCATCCAAGGCATTGATGGATAAGTTCAACACTACTGGGCCCAGCATTGACCCTTGGGAGACACCACTAGTAATAGGCCTCCCACTACACCCTGTCATTGAAGAGCGTTATATTTGACATTATGGATCTTCAAAGAAGAACATATGTTATTCCCACTCTGCTGCTTGGTTGGATGGCAGTTACTTGGTAACATAAAAGATATAAGGAAGAAAAGCTATTTGACTTAACAGCACTGTAATCTTAACGGTCCTTTGCATTCATTGAGAATAAATTATGTATTTCCACATGACATCTGTTTGTTAAATAATTCAGTTAGTTTAATTTCCATCTAAATATCTTTTTTTGTTTGTTTTTTTTTTTCATTTTAATTTATGACATCCCTTAAAAGACAATGAAATGAAGTAAGCGTTCAGGCAGGGAATCTTGGAAAAAATTGTGTTTTGAGGTAATGTAGTAGAGAAAGCAGGAGTAAGGAAACTTACAAATGCTAAATGCACTACTAATTTATTTAGTGTTACAGAAGTGTGTCAGCATAGTGTGAACAGTCATAGATGTACAAAGTACATGAATCATATATTTAAGAACTTGTTTACAAAGCTCTAGACTTAAATATTGCATGACTTTTTTTCTTTTTTTTCTTTCCCTGACTGCTTAATTGCTCTCCCCTGACTTTGCTGACAAGCTGACAGAACTGGAGTGGCTTTTGCTATGGACAAATAGGAACTTCAGTCTAACATTTCATATCTTTAAGGAACCACAGACAGACATGCAAGATGAAATGGAATAAGCTACCTTTGCACTGATTGATTTTCTGTAGAGAAACTTAGGAAAATGTTCAGTCAGTCTTTCATATGAGGGAAGAACTCAGCAGTGTAAGGTTCAAGCAGTAAATAGAGGCACTGAAAGCCTCCTTTTTTGAGTGCAATATTCTTCCTCAGCAACAACATCAAATGCACTGTGCTGCTCAGATACGAGTCTTGTCTTACACTCCTGGTCAGTGAATGTACTTCAGTCCCAGAGTATGCTGAATTGCATGATTCTTGAAGTCATATGCTTCTGCTCACTCCTGCAGGTTAGATCTTGTTCCATTTATTGAATGCTGTTTTGATCATGAGGAACAGTGAAATTAGAAATGAAAGTTGTTAAATGGGAAGTACTGAAGACAAAATCTAAAAAGCGAAGCCCATATCCAGTTAGCATTCAATAGTTATGAAATGCCAGTGTCGACCTGACATGCAAATTCAGTTCATTGCCCTATGTGCATTTTAGGGGGAATCAAAAAAAAAAAGATCCTAACAAAATCTATCTGCTTCATTGAAAAAAAAAGAAAGTTTTGTTAATATAAATATTTAAAAGGAAACCTTGTTAAGTTTCTAGGTCAGTTCTAACTTTTTCTTAAAGTCTGACACTCCTGCAGTATCAAATCACTGCTAGCCTCAAAAGTAAGCTATCATCAGTAATTCACGTGCATTTTTCAAAGCAGAAGTAATTTCAAGTATTATTGTCTTTGAGTTTATAATGACCTGTAGCTTTTTGGGAGTGATATTTGTGCATTTCTTTTAGGGATTGGCTCTCACTAAAAGCATTTTTGTAACTTGTTTTTGCTTGTGAGAGTAATATAAGTAGCTGGGTAAGTGGAAATAATTCCTGTGGAATTTCCCTAAGAAACAGTCTGTATGCTGTCAGCATCACTGACTGTGATCCTTTGTTTTCTGCATCCATAACTGAATGGGTATCCTTATGCTTACACATTCACAGGGACTCAGAGATGACGTAGAGAGACCTGTAAAAGTTAAAAACCTTGTGCATGTAACAGGTACACCAACAAGGACATTTCTACATAACCTTAATCAAACTGGGTACAAAGAGGACTTGTTGGGACTGTCCACTCAGCTATCTGTTTCTTCTCATGCATGGGCAAGAAAGTTCCTGTGTTCTGTCTACCCACACCAAAGGCACACCAAGAAGTAGCTAGTAGTGCTGGCAAGGGCAACAACAATTAGAAGAGGGTCAAAAACTTTGTTCACTACCTGTGTGCTACACGATACCAGCCCAATTGTAGAAAGGGTCTCTAGTGTTACTCAGCAGGAGGGGTGTATGGATCTAGCAGTCCTGAGCCACATGAGAAGTGGGGTGAGGGATAGGTTCTTCAGATTAGTGTTCTTTAGAGAAACAAAGAGGAAAATATGTGTGGAGGAGTCAATACAATTGTTTTTTATTACTTATTTTTAGTATTCTCCTACTCTGATTTATGAAAACAAACCTGTTTATTGAAGTGTTTCTGTTCACTGATTGGTGATGATCAAAATTTTCACAGGGTCCAGAAGTCTTGCAAGTACCCTACCTTCAAAAGCTTTATCCAGATCATTTTGCTGTAATAGTTTTGGGCTGATTTTTTTCATGGGAATTGCCTTTTAAAGTCAAGCAAGCAATTCCTCCTCCCTCCCTCTAAAAGTTCAAACTGTCTTTATATGATCAAATAAGCACTGATAAGAAGAATGAACCATTCCAGAATCTTCTTGTGTTTTCATTAACATTAATTAATCCATGTTGCTGTAAGTGCTTGATTTAGGATGAAGCATTGCCAATTAAGAAAAATTGGTAATCAAGGTTCTAGATGTGATTCTTTTAATGTATATATTAAAAATGGTAAGAAGAGCAAATACACACATGAACACATTTCTGCTCATGTCTCTCTCTCTCTGTCTGTTACAGTTTAGCACCAAAATGAGTTTTAATTAGATTATTAGTAACTGCTATTTATTCCAGACCATGCAACAGGAAAGAAATTAAGTTCAAAACATGCTCATTAACTCAAAAGTGCACAGACTATCTGGAGTGACATCAGTTCAAAGTCATTTGTACCTGGTTCTTTTCTGTGGTCAGAGCTATAATCAATTGATTTTAGCACAGATTTATATCCAAAACAGTGAGTACTTTGATCCTGTAATATTTGAAAGATCAAAGATTCCTACATATCACTGTACTTAAGTAGATTCTAGAATAATGCATATGCTGCGGTTTCTTTTTAAAACCTATAACACCCAATCCACTTCAGCATCTGGGTTCAAATAATGGAAAAACACCCTTTGACCAGCACTTTTCTTAAAAAATATGGACAGGAGACTTGTCAAAGAATATTTCTAGTAGCTGGATGACTGCATCAAGGAGTTTCTGATAAAGATTCCTTTCCTTGTGTTGCATTTCTTTAACTTCAAAGTTTCATGTTGAAAGTACCAGCCCATTCTTACTTTTCACTCTCTAATTCTATTTCAAATATTAACTGTTACAGTGTGCAGAATGCACACTGGTTTTGCCTTAGTTTTAATATAAATTTGATCCATATGTAGGCTAGGACTGAAAATATCGTCACATTTCCAGACTTGCAGAAAGGTTTTAATCACAGCTCAGTTTTCTGTCATGAGAAGGACTGAAAGAAGTTTTACTGACTTCTTTGTTTAACCCTGTTTCTGAAAGCCATAAGAGGCCATGAGCTCAGCTGAATCTTTCTCCTGGAATTCCCTTCTATATAAATAAGAGTATTTTTTTAAGGTTCACAATAGGATTTCAACCAAGCAACTAGACCTCCACTGCTCTCCAAGATAACTCTGACCAACAAAGTCATCTGAAACATGTTTAGGGGAGAAGCAAATTCTGCAGTCAAACAGTTGACCCAATTCCTATTGCTGCCATAGTTGTAGGACGAAACCTGTACCTTTATCCATATGGCTTTTTGTGCATCTAGAATCCAATTATTTTTGTCATTTTACATTGAACATATAACTTACATGTTTGTTTCACAAACTAAAATGACTCCTAGTGTGTGAATTTGATAGATCTGTTGAAAGTTATGATAATCAGGAAACAGAGTGTGTCTACAACTGAAGTAGTGAGTCTGTTACATATTTATCACAGAAAGAAAAGAAAATCATGCAGTACTATTCAGAGGGTTTAGATTTAATTTCCTTGTAATCTCTGTGCAGGAGAAAGACGACTGGATGTACCTTCCTTGTCATTCCCCAGGCCAGCAGCTCATGTTCAAAGACCACAAAGGTCAGTGGACACCTTCTGGTTTGCTACAAAAAACCTTCAGGTGAAAGTATTAGCACATGAGAAAGGAACACATTAGCATGAGAACGAACTCTCCCCCCCAGTTTAAAACATCTTTATGAGATGTTAAAAAAAGCTTTACATTTATGCAGAATCTTTATGTTGTCTTCTACAAGAAGCAATATCAGTTCTATTAACACCTATAATTAGAAGGAAGTTTTAGAAACAAGAATGCAGATGACCACAAGGACGGTTAAGGTTGGTTGGCTTGGGTGCTGTTTTCCTTTGGAAGCAGGGCTGGAGCACAGAGTAGGAGGGCACCCAGCAGCCCAGCTTCCTTCCCTCTCAGCATCTTGATATGCCACACTGCTGGCCCCAGAGAGAGAAGAAAGAGAAAAATTACTTTTTGAGGAAATATTTTATTATAACCTTATTTCATCTCCACTAGAGGAAAGAAGGTTGTAGTCTGATTAAAGCAAGGAACAGTGTTCAACGGCAGGAAAGCAGAGTTCAACCATTCCCTTGCAGTGCAATATTGGAAAAGTCCTGTGGGAAATTCCAGCTAAACTGGGATACACAAGGACAAGGACCAGAATTGCAGGATGAGAGAGGGCATCTGTAAAGGGAGACTGCATTGCCATGCTGGGTGGACAGAACACATCCAGTTATAAACTGGCTTTTGTTATCCCTTTCTTGGTTTTCTCACTACCTTCTCCCTTGTTATCCATCTTCCTTTATATCTGTCATTATCCACTGAAAGCTTTGACCTGCTACCCACAAATTACCAAACCTTTCCTTTCAGACAGTACATGGACCACATATCCCAAATGACTGCTCAATATATTCAGCCAAAAGCAGTATTAAATTCTTGTCAGTAAACTTGAGACATCCCAGTACCTTCACAGAATTTCAGGGTGATGCAAGCAAAAACTAACTAGCTTAGTCTAAATAGAATTAGTTAAAAACTTCAACTGTTTTTAATATGTTATTTGTTATTTGATGTTCTTCTCTTTTTCTGCTCTTTTGTTTAAAAAGGGTAAAACCAGAAGGTATGCAATGCAAGATGTATGCATGGCAACCTCCCAAGTCTGATAAAAATGTGTTTGATAACCAACCATTTTTTGTTAGTCAGTTTTCACTGAAAACTGCAAGTGTCTCTGAAAACATAAACAAACATGAAAATTTTTTACGCTGAAGTTTCAGCTTGAAAAAAAATGGGGCAAAAGAGAGGCAGTGTTCCTTTACCCAGCAAAACTGTAACCTTATACAGCTTGGGATGCTTAGAGCTTCAGAGGAACGCAAAGGTGGACTAGACTAGAATGAACAATTCTTTACTGTCCAATCCCACCTGCAGTACTGCATCCAGCTCCACGATCTTCAGCTGGAAGGACATGAACCTATTGGAGCAGGTCCAAAGGAGGGAGTGTGAAGATGATTAGAGGGATGGATTACATCTCTTATGGGGAAAGGTTGAGAGAGTTGGGGCTGTGCAGCCTGGAGAAGTCTACGGGAAGACCTTAATGCACTCTTCCAGTGCTTAAAGGGGACTTAGAAGAAAGAAGGGGACGGGATGAGTAGTAGTAGGACAAGGGGTAACAGTTTTAAGCAGAAGGAGGGTCAATTTAGACTAGATACAAAGAACAAGTTTTTTACAGTGAGGATGCCAAAACACTGGCACGAGTTGCCTAAAGAGGTGGTGGATGGCCCATCCTCAGAAACATTCAGGTCAGGTAGGATGGGGGTCTGAGCAACCTGATATAGTGGAAGTTGTCCCTACTTAGTGCAGAGGAGTTGGACTAGATAACCTTTTAAGGTCCCTTCTGATCCAAACCATTCCACGATTTTGTGATTCTGTATTAAGCCTACAGGAAACTTAACACCCTGTAAAGTGGAAGGGCGCATCCACTACTACTGTCCCACAGCCAGTGCTGCCAGCTCTTCCTGTTATATGTCAGATGCCTCAAATGGAAATTTTCATCCTCTCCCTCCAGTTACTGGATGAAAACTAGGTTTCTGTGATGCTCCTACAGCTCTGTATCAAAAACCTGGCATCCACTTCACTCACTTGTGCACAAGTCTCTCTGTTGGCTGGGATATGGGGAAAAACAAGTTTCAAGGAGAGATGTCCCTGCAGAGCTGTTTTCCCCATATCCTACACAAAGGTATTGCCTAATCTGTCTGCCGCAATCTAAACAAGTCCTGACTGTGTCACACCACAGAGCCTCAGCAAATAACAAAGGTATTTTAGCCTTACTCCTGCTGAACCACAGGACCTCTGCAAGCCCTTTTGGGGGCCTAGGGTCTGAACCTCCACAGGTTCAGGCAGCCTGTGTCTCTCTGAGTTGCTGCACTGGGGTTGACTGCCTCTGGACCATGGGGCAAAGTTTCCCCATCTCCAGGGGAAAGGATTTGCTCCCCTCTTCTTCTGCAAGCCCCCTGTGTGAACTATCAGTCAAAGTGAGTTAGAAAGAAAGGCTGTCTGTATCTGCATGAATACTGAAACAAGCTTTCACCTTTGCAAAACAATAAAGTCTGGCTTGAAAGGTGCTAAAAACTCCATCGATTTAATTTGAATTAGATTAAATATTCATTTTGATAAGATCTGAAAAGACCCTTTTTCAAGACTTCTTTAGTTTCCAGAGCAAGCCATAGATGGAGAAAACAAGGGGACAGCAGGGACTCTACTTCTGAAACCACCTCAATTGTGGTATTTGACAAATCAAGAAATATGTATTGTTTCAGTCCTAGGTGTGTATATTTATTTAGTACTGCCTTCCACTCCAAGTGCAATTTTGTCAGAAAAGTGAAATTTTGGCAAAAAAAACCCACAATGAATTCTTCTAGGAGAAAATGGAATAGAATACAATTTCAATATTTTGCCTGATATATTATTGCCTGAAATTATTAACTTCTCAGACTGTTAAAGATTATTCAAATTCATGGCTTTTCTAATCACAGGCAATGTTTACAAACAGAAGAAAATGAATGTTTTTAAGGGCTAAGTGGACAGTTTTGCACTTTAAACTATTTATAAATTTGTTCCAGCCAGTCTTCTATTGATTTTTGTCTTTATTACTTTATTTTATAATCAGAGATACCTCATAATTTTGGACCATGCTAATAATTTGCATGACAAGAGGAAAATTCAAAACTGACCTATGCAGAAAACAACCACAAAGCTGATGATGTAAAAAGAAATTGAAATATTTTCAACTAAAAACAAATAATAAAAAAACACAAACAAACAACCAAACAAAACCAAAACCAAAACAGGTTAAATGACATGGTTTTATATGTCTGGGGTTTATGTTAGAATGAATGTGAATTTGTGTGTCTGATCTGCAAAACTACTACAAAAATCTTAAATGTGCCTATGCATATAAATATGTGTGCATTTATACATGTCCCTCAAAGTGTGTCACCTATACTCTGCACACTGGTCTGGTTCCACAAAGACTGTCTCTAATAGTCAAATCACTAAGTAGATCCTATCAGCTTACAACTTTTAAAAAGTAGACATGGTCTCACAGCAGAGACTGATGTCTATTAAAAAAAAAATTAAAAAATAGATATCCTCATTTTCTTCCTTCCCTCCTCCCCCTCACAGCTGCCTGGGAAGTAGTCAGTGAGCAAACCTTCCTCTTGGATAACTAAAAGTTATAGGGTTGGTTCACCGGCAGGAATTCTATGTTATATATAAGTTTGATACTCATGCTACACAGACATGTATTACATACATAAGAGCTACTTGAAGTTACCTTGGAAACTTTGAAATCTCTTTCAGTGACCTTTTTTTTTTTTTTTTTTTGCACAGGTAACATTTTTACAGGTTCTTCTTTAGGTGACCAAAATACTACCACATTTTCTGTGGTATTTTCTATGAATGTTAGACACAGAAAAAAGCCACTATAATGTGATTATGCATCACTCCTTCTCTTAAAACACTTTCATAACTACTTCATCCTCAGCAAAGCTTTAAAGCATATTCATCTCCTCCATACTGGCATTCGAACAACCAACCTTTAGTACACTTACATGCTGCACATGTCCTGTGAGAAAGACAAATGCTGTTATCCCTCTATTAGAGGTAGAAATCTTAAAGACTAACCTGGACTGCCTGAAGCCACACAGGAAAACTGTAGCGTAATCCAGTCATGAATACAGGGTTCACAGTCAAAATTGTTATCTTGGGGCATCTTTCATGACCAACTTTTGATATGATTTGCACCCAGCTGCTCATGCTCGAGGGAGCGATTGCACTGTAGGAGTTTTTCAGGTAAAAAATTCCAGCTTTGGTATCTTTTTTTGGTGAATTTTGCCAAATTTGTGGACTCAAACTACAATTCCGTTCCCTTTGCCAAAGAAATTGAATGCAATTAGTTTCCAGTGCAATTCTGAATGATATTAAATGCAAAAACATCACAGATCTTTCTAAGTAGAATGGTCCTATTCGTTCAGTGCTAGATCCAATAGCAGTTCACTGTATTTCTCATAAAAGCCTGGCTGCATTTATATGCATGCCAGCTTTGCTGAGCTACAGAAACAGAAGCAAAAGGCAGTTTTCAAAAGCTTTGTAACATCAAAATCCTTGAAAGCACTCAGGCACCTGGTGTTCTTTTAAGAAATCAGGGAACCTAAGCACCTAGACCTCAAGTACAAAAGAAGATAAATACTAGTGTATAGAATTATCCAATATCTGCAAACAACCTTTACTTTTCAATGTGCTTCAACATGCACCAGCATGCAAGTGAGAATGGCTGACAGTCCCTCTGTGGCTTTCATTATCTGTGCCACCAGTGCCTGAAGGTAACTTATTCTTCTTTGTTGATTTTTCCTGTCTAAAAATAGGTCAATTAATACAGAAATAATCACACAATCTCAGTTTTTGTAAAATAAGGATGGTGTTGGATGAGGGAAAGGCTGAAGGTTAAATACTTTTAGCTTGATAAAGGTTTGTAATTACCATATATAACATTTCCAGCACTGTGTGCTAGCAGCGTAAAGATACAGCAACCATTCTTCTTGGGTGGTGGGAAAGATTCTGCCCATTTTCTCCAGGACCCCAGTGCAGGTGATGCTCTCAAAATTAAGGACAAATGATAGTATATCAGAAAGAAGACTTCAAAAGTCTGATAAGAGCATTCCTGCCTATTATGGGAGAACTTATGCAAGTTACTTACTTTACTTTCTTTCCTAACCAAAAAAAAAAAAAAAAAAAAAATCCTATGACCTTCTTCTCTCCAAATGTTTTAAGAAGAACACTAAATGAATCTTTAATTTTTTCCTTGAAGTTCACAGCTTCAGAATCCAGTAAACATTTAAGGACCGTAGGCAAAAACATCAATTCCAAAGAAGCCACTTCCTTGTCCAGGAAACTGTGGAGAGATCTCCACTTAATTCCAGCCAGTGCAATCCCAACAAAGGGTTCCTAGAGTAGATTTATGTAAACTCCAGTTCTATGAGTGTTATGAAAAGAAATACTATTTTATGTAATTCCTCTTAACCTAAAGGTTTCTGTGCAGTTTCTATCAGTGAAGAAATATGGTGAGGTGGGAAGAATAGGATAAGTCTCTAGATTTCACCAATATTTTATAGATAAACTCAAAAAAGGGTAGAGAAAAAGAATAGCTTTTCTGGAAATATGTTTTTGTATATTTATAAATGAAACATGGCAATAGGTGACCTTATTATGCAAGCAGAACAGGAGCATAAGCAAAACATTTTCATGTCAGAAGAAAAAAGGAGAGCAAATTTACAGCCTCTACTTACATTTGAAGCAATTGTTCCTGAAGCACTACTCTCAACTGGCACTGAAGGCATTGCCTGAGTAGCTGGTTACTTCTAGTGCTCCATGTCATACAACCATGTAGCACATTCACTCCTTGGCAAAACAAACAAGGAAGATGTGAGTGTCCTGTAGATCAAGAAAAAAAAATCACTTGATGGACTGTGATACTAAACCAAATGTAATGCAATGAAGTTACTGCTTTACTTTACTTTTTTTTTTTTTTTTTAACTTCTTCTAGTAATTATGCCAGAGGCGCACACAGCCAAAAAAAGAAAGATGCATGAAAAACATAGTGGAGGAAATAATCCTAGGATGAACCCACTTCTTCGGAGACAAACCAAATGTCATCTTTTATCCTGTAACCACAGGCAACCTAGATTAAAATACTTTGAGACTAGACCCAGGGACTCGATGCCACCCTGATTATCAGCAAGCCTTCTGTTTCAACCTGACTTGTGAATATATTCTGTCTCTGTTTCTCTTTCTCTCTCTCTGTTTCCTGCACTTAGATTGTTATGTCTCTGACATGATCTCTCACATATTTGTTGAATAAACCATAAAGAACAAGGCAAGTCAAGCAAAGACGTGTTATAGAGCAGCAGTGGTTAGACAAATAACCATTTTAAAAAAAAGTAAAACGAGCCAAGAGAATGTAAATTACCAAGATGAGCCCTACTGAAAGAGTCATGTAGGAAAGGCTAGGACATCAGCTGCAGTTCTTCAGAGGCTTCTATTCAAAAGGCTTACCCTTCATAACAGGCTCTCATGGTGGGATGTTAGTCAGGTCCGCCTTCTATCTGAAATGCTTAAACACCTGTGCCTTTTGCAGAAGGAACAAGGGACTGCCTTCGTGGCATTTTCATTTCAAGCATCTTTGAATTGTTTGTGTTTACTGCCACATTATGGAAGTGCAATTTGTCAACCACTGAGAATCAATTTATTAAAATATGTACCTGTGTATTTTTAGTCATGTAGTGACCACTTATGTAGGCAAAGCTTATGTCCATACATCACAGTAACAATGTTTCTGTAGATATTTGGGTTGTGCACACAGTTTTTAATGACAGTATTGCCTTCTTTCTTTCCCAAACAAACCTCAGGCTTCATATTTTTAGCGCATGTTCTTGCAATATTTGAAAACCTGGCTTCAAAGTGACAAATATATTTCACTCTTCTTAAAGGCTCAACTAGCATAGACAGATACTTCTTTGTTTCTCAGCAACAGCACACTGAAAGCTTGTAGTTTTACTGTAGTCATGCAAATTATACACTTGTTGGTTAGTGAATAAGATGCAAAAACCACTGAGAAAAAAGTGCATGTGTCTCCTGTCCTCCACAGTGTCTTCATAGGCTGAAGAAATTCATTGGCAAGATGAATTAAAAACTAGAAGAATATGTAGGGTATATTTTGGTTGCTATTGATTTTCCACGTGGACTGATGCTCTGACCTTGTTCACCTGATGCTAGGAAGATGATCTGCAAGACCAGAATTGGAAGAAAAGATGGAATATAACCACATGAAAGCAAGATCCGTGCTAGAAATAATAATCACAATCCTCAGTCTCATTTTACACTTTATACTGAATACTAAATGCCTATATATTGTATCAATAATCTTTGACATTTTAACCTATAAACGCAGGATTTTTTTTCTACATTGCTTGCCATTTTTTTTAGCTTGAATTGGTACCCCATTTCTGCCAGAGCTGACTGATCCTTGAAAGATGATTTTGATTTTCAACAGCAGAACCATGGCAGACCCTCTTTGGGGCTGCAGTTGATGTGAAGTGCTGGGCAGCAAGGAAAACCCATAAGTTTTGGTATGCCGTGTTGTGGTCTGCTTACGTCGTAGCAAGATTATAGAAGAAGCATTTTCTCTTGATGGAGAATTCCATTAACAAATTTGGCAGCCAGCATTACAGCTTAGCAAATTCTGTGTCATTATATCCTGGGTAATGTGGTTTTTGAGTGAAGTGGGAAGGGACAGTAAAGAAAACCTAAGGCTTTCTCCAGAGTAGAAGCATACAAAGTTTTATTCTGATGGTTTGGGAAGTGTTAGATTGCTTCTTGTGCTGCTATCTAACAGGGCTTATTTTGTGGAAATGGTTCCTATTGTTTCCTTCAGTTTTCAAGTTTTAAGTAGGACAGTAGCTTGGCCGCCAGGGGTGTTGGGCATAATTTTTGTCTTTTATCACAGCAGATGAGCAATTATCTGCTGGGCCTAAATATGGGGCAGAGCTGACCTAAGCAAGAGTCTTAAATTGCCATGCAGTCTGTGATCAGGGAAGCTGGTGATCAGAGAATAAAAAAAAAAAAATAAATAGAGCAATTTGCCAAGTACTCTTCTGGTTCTATCTTGTCAAGAAAGAAACACTCAGAATCAAAGCAGAAATGGATTTCACAGGCATGTAAGGCACAGAAACTCCACTCCATGAGAAGGACATTGTGTTTAGTTTAACTAAACAAAATCTATTGATGCTATCATGAATAAATTTAACCTTGAAAGGAGAAGATTTTTAACCTGTAAAATGCAGGTCTGTGACTGCCTTCTCAGAAAGAGAGTGCAGGAAGGAAAGGGAGAGCAGAAGGGAGCTACTTCTAAAATGGTTGATCACTTTATTTGATTAAAATGCAGTTTCCTCCAGTAACTTGGGAAAGAATCCTCTGCTCAGCTCTGCCATTTCTGTGGTTTTAACATTTTCTACATTATTTATGAACGTGCTGCTTTACTGCAACAAATATTTGCATTTTGTAGAGCATACAAGGGCAGAGCAAGAAAAGCACTGATTTTATTAACATAGGTGGTCTTCAGATCTTGCTGCTGTGAGTATGTCTGTTCCCAAAAAGAACAATTCCTCAAAATCTGGCCAATTTCCCAACACCTTTCACAGGAGCTTCTGAAGGTGACACTCCTGCACAGCACAAAGTTCTCTGTCCCTACACTAACTCTCAACCTTTGGATTGTCAATTTATAGTTTTTGTCATTTTCTGATCAGATGTTAAGATAAATGATCCTTCACACTATGAAAATCAAGAACAATTAACACCTGCAAGCATGTACAAATTGTATAACCATTCTTTCCTCCATTAGCTCTGCATTCAGCCACAGTTAGACCACTAAAAGACAAAGGCAGGGCCAAAATTCATAAGTCAAAATAACATCTAAACAATGCCTAAATTATGCTTCTATACCAAGGGAGAGCCCCTGCAGTTGCAGTTGCTGTATATCTCTTCCACACCAAATCTTAAAACCAATTTTTTAAAATATTTTTGGCTGTTCTTGTGAGTGTAAAGAATTGAAGTCTTAATAGCGCTTTCCCCATGGAAGAGAGGAAAATTCTTACCTTCCTGCTTCATACGTTTTTCACAATGTTTCTTCACTGGCACCTCTGGTATCAGACAGCTCAGTTTGGATCATGTGGACTGTGCCATGATCTCAGCTTTTATCACGGTCACAGCTTTCATCTATGCTCATGTTTGTACATTTTGAAAAAGCAGTTGTAATGTACTGAATAACAGCACACCCAGGGTGAGTGCTGCTGTGTCTGCACCTCATCTTTGCAGCTGTGTGAATCTCAGCCACTGCCATCTTATTGCACAAAGCCATGGGCCATACCTGGCTCTGTACGTCCCCTGTGATGGAACTCTGTGATTGCTTTTAAAAATTACCTTATGCACAGTGCTGACATTTGTGGGTTTCCACCTCCATCCTCACAGGAGGCTGTTTCTAAAAAGCATTTAAAGAACAGTTGTTGTGTCTCACCGAATTGAGTGCTTCTAAAATTAAGAGATATTGTGGCAACAGTCTATAAGTTAAGAGGCTCACTCATCTCCTCAGCCCATGCCAGAAGGAAAATAGTTCTTCCAGGGTGTTGTAATCTTGTTCGCTTTGCAGAACATATACAAGATGAAAAAAAAAGGCATATGGATTAAAGCGAAGTCTTTCTTTTACTGCACTGTAGAGTGACTATAAATCAGAAAATGCAGGCTTGCATTCAATTCACAAAGGAATTTTTCTATCTCTGTTAGACTTTAAATCAACTGCCTAGCAATTGCAGATGTCAAGAGGCTCATAACAATAGAATAAGACTGATGAACAGAGAAAGAATCTGCTTTTTAAACTTATTAAAATCGTCATAATAATGATGATGAATAACCACTGCAATAATAGTAATGAAATAAGGGTTGATGTTAGCAGTACAGCAATAATAATCCCTTCTCTATTTTACATGGGCTCACCTGTAAAGGAATAATGGAGAATTGCACAAACACATAAAAAATGCATACACCATCAAAAATTCTTATCAGGGTCTGAATTGGTAACACAATTTTTTAATATTTCCTTATGTGAGTCTTCTTTTCATGTGAAAGGTTTTAATGCTTCGTGAATTGTGGTTTTCCATGTAGGCAAACTGAAATATGGAAGATGAAAAATGATTTAAGCACTTTGAAAAGCTAGAACAAAGAAAAACTTGTTGTTGAATCCTCACTAAAAATGAGTAAATAAATGATTATTAGCCAGATAACTTTTTTTTAAATAGTTCACCTGAAAATATGAACCTCTGACCCACCCTGGGCATACGACAAGTCTGAGAATCATAGTTTGCTCATGTTCTGTGAACAATTACCAGACCTTTACACTTAAAACCTTTCCTGATTTTCTTCTACTGGTTTTGCAGTGTTGGAACGCAGTCTGAGCAGTTCAAGTAAGCTTTATTTCTATGGCTTTATATAACGTGGTGGGACAAGCAACAAAGCTGGCTAGTGCATTGTGAAATGCGTGGGTAGCATTAAGTGTAAAGATAAAGGCATAAAAGGCAGGACAGAGAAGCTGATAAATCTGAGCTGCCTCTGATGGAGGAGAGAAAGTGCCTCAGGATAGGGGAGGACTATGTTTTGCCAGCCAAGGAGGAGCTTGTGTGGAGGAGAGGTGGTAGGTGCTTTTTAAAAATTGGGACTCAAATTGTCAAATGGTGAACTTAAAATTGGCTTTACGAGATGACAAACAAAATGGTGAAGGGATATCCGCATGCTCCCTAAAGAAGGGTCTCTTTTCAAACCTGGAAGAGAATAATAGATTCACAAAATCTCTCTAATATTCCACTGTCACGAAATTATAAAATAACTGATCCCTGCTTGTGGTTATATTGTTCAGCTCAGTAGGAGACTGTTTGCTTCTTATTGTATATATAGTAGTCAACTACTAAAGAAACAAAATAAAGCCTACAGAAGGATAACACATAAACCTATGGATTGTTTAGGTGGGGGGTACAATCACATTTTGACAGTATATTACTGATGAACTACTATTTCTTCATATGATCCTGCTTCTACCATTGTGTTCAGTTAAGGAATGTAGAATTCATGCAATCGACAATTTGGTTTATGTTAGTGTTTAGCACTCGTATGCTGTTTTCAGGGCCTCATTAAATCCTTTGTGATCACCCTTATCTGTACATAATTGAGTTTTTTCAGCTAGATCAATCCACCACTTGTTCTGGATGTCACAGAGTTTCTGTTGGAGCTTGCTGCATGCAAGACGAAAGGCCATTTTTTCTTGTGTGACAGGATGGCAGCGCAAGGTGTACTTGGTGGATGGTTCTCTTCTTCCTCAACAAATCCTGGATTTCTTGATTGTTTACATCAAACCAGTCCTTGTTCTTCTTGAGGGAGAAGCCTAAGAATTCTTCAGAGGATTGCAGGATGCTGTTTTTAATACGGTGCCAGATTGTTTCAGGAGAGGAATCTGCAGGAACTGTGAAATGGTTTTCGAGCCTAGTTTGAAGGTTTGCCTGGACTCTCTCTCTTACTGTGGCTGATTGGAGATTGTTAACTTGAAGTCTTCTCCTTGGGATGCTGCCCCTTTTAGGTTTGAATTTGAGATTGAAGTTGAGTTTACAGCACACAAGCCGATGGCGCTGGGCAGGGCACGTCTCAAGGATGAAGGACCACCCTAAGATCCTGCTTTATGGTGAACTTGCCACCGGTTGCCGCAAGAGAGGAGCCCCGAAGAAAAGATAAAAGGACTCCCTGAAACAACATCTCAACCTCGGCCATATTGATCAACATAACTGGTCTACTCTGGCCTCCAATCGGGAGGTCTGGAGACACACCATCTATAACGCTGCTGTCTTTTTTGAGAACGCAGCAGGATCACCCTTGAGGAGAAAAGACAACGCAGAAAGAATCATGTCTTGCAGAATATACCACCAAAGGAGTCTTTCTGCTGTGCCTTTTGCAATCGGACACGTCTATCTCGTATTGGCCTCGTAAGCCACCAGCGTGCTTGTAGCAAATGTGGATAGAGCCTTTCCCAAATCTTCGTTCTTGAAGCCTAGCCATGAAGTGTTTAGCACTACTTACCACCCTCATATTGATTTGGAAACTTCCATGTTCCATGTCACTTTATCAGTTATCATGTAGCCAGGCACATCAATGCCAAGTGTCCCTCCAAAAACAAAAATTCCCAGAGGTTAAGTATATGTTTGAGAT
This sequence comes from Lepidothrix coronata, assembly GCF_001604755.1. NCBI lineage: Eukaryota > Metazoa > Chordata > Aves > Passeriformes > Pipridae > Lepidothrix > Lepidothrix coronata. The sequence goes on along the minus strand of NW_016690235.1, from coordinate 1,797,412 downwards.
GTGTATTTAAAGTTCAGATTCATAAAAATACTGCTTTTTCTCCTATTTACTCAAACTAAATAAGTGGGTTTTGTTTGGAGAGTACTTAAAAAAAGCGTGGGGGCAGAGGAGAGAGTAAAAGTCTGGTTCTCAGAGCATTTATACGCCAGGCTCAGGTCTTCAGTTTTCAGTGTTTTTTGTGATTCCTAACATAAGAAAGATTTAATAATTCATAGACTATATTTATGGCTGAGTTATAACTTCAACAAGTTGGCGTTACAAAACTGTCAAAAATGTAACAGCTCCTGCCTTCTTTAATTTCAGCTGCTTCTAATGAATTGTAGGGAAATGCCTTATTGGTTTGCAGTGTTACCAATTATCTGACAGAGCCAGAGAGTATTTCCAGCTAATCAGAAATAAGAGCACAGAATTAAATCTCCCATGTGAAACTCATCATTTACATATTTATTATTCAGAAATTATAATAAGGCTAATGAGAAGCTCTCATGGTGCCTTTAAAAGTCAAGCCAATCTTACTGTGAATTTTCAGCAGATAAAGCTTCCCTGGTATACAGTAGTCAAAGGATAAAGTCTGTTGATTACAGTTTAGTTTAATTAAACATTACAAGTTATTTGTATGGATCCATACACGCTTTGTGTCAAGGGGTTAGTTATATAAGCTGGAACTGTCTCAAGAGAAGTGAATGGACCAGGGCAGGCTGCTAAAAAAAAACATATAGTGAAGGTTATTTTTGCATCCATATTGGTTTATAACAGTAAGACACAAAAGAAAAAAAAAACCTTAAAAGGTCTTTTGGAGGGGTGAATGCTCCTTTAAAATCCCTTTACATGCTGCAAAAGCAAAGCTGCAGGGCAGATGACACATTGTGAGCTCATGAATATGGTCCTTAGGTGGATAGCCCCCCACCTCCAGTCTGAACATCATCACCAACCCACCTGTCCCATCCTCAGCATACGTAAAAAGGAGTTCCCCAAAGGCTGCTGAGGTCGCTGATGCTGGCAGCTGACCCTTTCCATGCATTTATAGCATAAACTTCAGCTCATTGTGGGCATCTGGACTTCACAATAGTGGGTAAAATTATCAGACACTATACAATTTGCTGTCACTGCTGACCTTGTTTTTTTGGGCATGCCCTGATTATAATACATGACCTCAACCACAAAAACACAAAGAGAAAACTTGGCTATCTATCCCCTCTCCCAGAAGAGGTATTTACATTTATATGTGTGAATCTCTGTGAGCAGGTATAGGAATGTGCTTCCCTGGGCTCCTTTCCAGATGCTGTCTCTTGACTTAGAAAAAAAGTGGTTTGAAATCGTGTGGTTAATAAAACTATAGGAAAAATAATATTAATGAAAAAACAAGAGACTGCTTGCAGTCATGTAGTCACTTGGGATTGCCTTGTGTTGTGTTGCAGTAAAAAGTTTCCATTGCCATTGTTCTGCTCAGAGTCAGCACAGTAACAGCTTTATATGCACATCTGTGTATGTCATGAGAACATTTGCTGTACAAACAACAGGGAAAGATCACTCCATTGCCAGCAGAGTATAGTAAAGTGATAACGGCCCTGTTAGCCCTGATCTTCAATTACCTTTTCTTTCCAGTATTCCTCATGTCCTCTGCAGTAGATAAGGAAGTGAAGTAAAATCAAGTAACTCCTTGCAATTTTGGTCCTCTTGAGCCAGAAAATGCAAGCACTTTTAAAATATATTCTCATATAATATGGGGGGGGGGAACGTAACAGGTAGAAATTTTGTTACAAGATATCCAGTAACTTAAAAAATTGACAGATTTTACCGAGAGCAACTGTTAACTCAGTAAAGGCAGAGAAAACAAACTTACCTCTTTTTCTCAGCTAACAGCCCTTCAGCTAAGTAGCTGGAGATCTGCAGTAGCATACACTAATCCATCTCTAAGCTGTCCATTTTCACTCATAATGACAAAGGGCTGTGGCCTGACTGAAGAAAAGCCTGGGTTTTACAGTCACCTTCTCTACACAGGAGCAGCCTGTGTGCTCCTTGAGTTCTCCCTGCCAGCAGGAAGAGAGCTCCTCCACCTGGCTCCAAAGGTCAGAGAGGCAGTGTTCCCGTGTAAACCAGGGACAGAGTCCTACCACAGCAAAGACAATGAAAAGCACTAGTGTTGTTCCCTGTGCCAGGCATTGCATGTCACATTGGGATTTCCAGAGGTCCTGGGAGCCCCTGCAAGATGATGGGCTGCAATCAGGCAAGTGCAGCCCTCAGAGCACCAACCATACTTTAGGCAAAGCATTGACACACTTCTGCTGCTGCTGTTGGTGTGCTCACCAGCATTAAGATTTACACTTTTTGGCCAGAGGCTTCTCTGGTGTCACCCCACAAGGCAGTGGAGTATCACCTACAGAGAATTTTACTTTGCAGCCTTAGCTATAATGGATGGTTTTCATTACTTTGTTTCATTTTTCACATCTCCACAAGTGTTGTGCTTCTTGCAAATCACACCCTTGGTTTTTCTAAGTGTGTGTATTTAATTAGCACAAATTAGAAACCTGCAGCACTGCTGTAAAGCAAATACTTAGATATTCGTGAGAGACTAGAATAAAAAAGGAATTTTTTTCCCCCAAAAGGAAATAATTCACAGCTAGAGTAGCAGAGAAGGACACTTTAAAGGGATTATACTATAGACTATAATGATATTTATTAGTGGTGTCTGAAAAAGTTGCCACACTCAGATATCAAAAATATTCCTCAAGGCTACATAGGTAAGGAGCTTTCCACATTTTTCATATGTTAAAAAAAACATTAGCCACATGAAAACAACCTGAGTAAAAGGTTGACCGATAAATATCGGGTTGACTGTGCTCAATGGAACATGAATTAAAAGAACCTTAATTTGTTGTTGGAAAAAAATAAAGTATATCTTTCAAGTTTTGGGAAATTGCTTCAGCTTTCAGCAAAAATGAATAATTATTTAGAATAAGAAAATGTCTATTAAACAATTTTTCACTGGAGCTGTCTGTGTTCCCAAATTCTATATTTAAGGTAAAAAGATACATATTCAAAATTGAGAAAAGAACTACACACCTAGCAGGTGCTGTGAAGGCCCTTGTGCTTTTGAAGTGCAACCTGAAAGAAACACAAAGAAGCAGGCCAGTTTGCGGAGGTGAAATTCTTGGAGCATCTTTAGACACTTTTGTGAACTGGAGGAGAACCAGGCTGGGGACGTGATTTGACACCTCCACGGCAATTACAAGGTAAAGGTCATTTGTCTGTTTGGCCATGCCCTGGGCAGAGATTCTTATGCATGATCGTGCAGAGATTTCCTCTATGCAGAAACAACTTCAGCAGTCCTTGCCACGCTGTGCTCACCTACCCCTGAAATGTGCCACCACATGCTTTCGTGAGTCTGCATGGTCAACCAGACAGAGGAGCTGATCTGTAAAATGAGAGACCTTGTTTTCAGCCCCATTGTGTCCCTAATGCAGCACAATCACATCAAGGGCTGCAGTGGAAGAGCTCAGGGGACAGTCGGTCAAGACTTTATGAGGAGCAGCTGAAATCACCTGCTTTGTTCAGCCTGGAGAAGAGGAAACTCGGGGGAGACCTCATTACAAACGTCAACATCCTCACGAGTGGAAGCAGAGGGGCAGATACTGATCTCTTCACTCTTTGGGCCAGGACTAGAGGAAACACCATGAACATGTGTCAGGAGAAGTTTAGGTTGGATGTCAGAAAAAGGTTTTTCACCCAGATAGTGGTTGGGCAGTGGAACAGGCTTCCCAGGGAAACGGTCACAGTACCAAACCTGACAGATTTCAAGTGTTTGGACAATACTCTGAGGCACATGAAGTGATCCTTGGGGCTGTCCTGTGCAGGGCTAACAGCTGGATGATCAGTGATCCTTGTGGGTTTCTTCCAACTCCGGATATTCTATGATACTATGATTCTATAAAAGACCAACAGAATGAGGAAGGTGAGGGCAGCACAAATTCTTTCCTGCAGTGGAGACAGCAAGAGCCAGACAGGGACTTCTGGATATAAGCAGCCAGAAAAGACAACAGCATAAAAATGTGATTTTCCAAGGCCCTGTAGACGGCTGACAATTAAAATAAGAAAAAATAGGCACTGAATCCACATGTCAACCTGCAACACCTAACCCACAAAAGTGAAAGATGCTACTAAGGCAGCAGACAAGAGTTTTGAAATTAAACAGGGGAGAGAATTTATTGCATTAAAAAACAGAGATGGATTGACTGATGGCAAGATTAACCACCTGGATACTGGTGTGAGGACTAGATTGTTAGGTAGGTGTTTTGATTAAAGAGGATTACTTCAAGGATTTTGTATGATGGGCGATGGTGAGCGAGGTAGTACTTGCTGATCAGCAATTTTTACCTTTTACTTTTTTTCTTGTAGGCTCCCTGCAGATTCTTCAAGGCCTCAATTAGGTCATCTGGAAGCCTTCTTTTTTCCAGGCTGAAAAAATCAAATTACTTAACCTTTCCTTATACAAGAGATGCTCCATCCCTCTAATCCTCTTGGTGGCCTTCCTCTGGGCTCAATCCAGCAGGTCCATGTCTTTTCTGTGCTGGGGCTCCCAGAGCTGGATGTAGCACTCCAAATGGGGACTCACCAGGGCAGAGTAGAGGGGCAGAATCCCCTCCCTCACCCTGCTGGACACATACCTTTTATGCAGCTCAGAACACAGTTGACTTTCAGGACTACAAGTGCACATTGCTGACTCATGTGCAGCCTTTCATCCACCAGCACCCCAAAGTACTTGTCTGCAGGGCTGCTCTCAATATCTTCATCCCTGGCCTGTGCTGATACCTAGGGTTGCCCTCACACAGGTCCTTCAGGATTGTCAGCTGCATCACTCAGCTTGGTGTCATCAGTAAATTTGCTGAGGGTGCACTTGATTCCATTGTCTATGTAATTGATAGTGTACTGGTGACAGTACAGACCCCTGAGGGACACAACTTTTCACTTATATTCTTTGGGACTCTGAGCCACTGACCACTAGCCTCTGGATGCAACAACCCAACCACTTTCTTACTCATCTAGTCCATCTCTCTCCAATATAGAGAGAAGGATGCCGTGGAAGACCATGTCAAAGGCTTATTAGAAGTCCAGATCAGTGACATCTGTAGCCCTTCCTTTGTCCACTGATGTAGTCACTCCATCCTGGAAGGCCACTAGTTTGGTCAGGCAGGACTTGCCCTTGGTGCAGCTATGCTGGCTCTCCCAAATCACCTCCCTGTCTTCCATGTGTCTTAGCATAGATTCTAGGAGGATCTATTCCATGATCTTCCCAGGTACAGAGGTGAGACTGACAGGTTGGTAGTTCCCCAGATCCTCCTTTCTATCCTTTTTAAAGATGTTTCCCCTTTCCATCATCTAGGACTTCACCTGACTGACATGCTTTTTCAAACGTCATGGAGAGTGGCTTGACAGTGACATCAGCCAATTCCTTCAGGACTCTGGGATGCATCTTGTTGGGTGCCATAGTCTTATATACATTCAGGTTCCTCAGCTGGTCATGAATCTGATCTAAGTACCTCAGCCTTCTCCTCATCCAATTTATCAGCATTTTTTATTGGTAGGGTACACCTTCTTTGGCCTTCCTTTTCTGGTTAACATACTGTAGAAGCCCTTCCTGTTATTCTTTACATCCCCTGTCAGGTTCAGTTCCACCTTCATCTTGGAGAAGAATACTGAGAAGCAAATTGGAGGAATTGAATCAGGTGTCAAAAACCTTTACAGAAAACAAGAGAGTTTGAGGATTTATTGCCAGATGAATGTCTTGACAAAGACCATATAATACCTGCTGAACAGCTGTGCAGTCACAAATCCCAGGAAATGGAAGCATAAGAGGAAGACTAGTTTTTTAACATTTTTTTTAACATTTTAAACTCTGAAACATGTTTAAATCTGTTTACTCATATTAACATATTTAAAACATATTAAATATGTGAGTTTAATACTGCTTCAGAGTAGGAAACCCCAGCAGCTGAAGCTCATTCTTTCTTAACCAAAACACCACTCCCCCAGCAACTTGTTTGTGACTAGAACTTCATAAGCAAACTGTAGAAATTACAACACAAATTAGAATGATTCCACCAAAACCAATGAGGTTCATCTGAGTTGCTTCAGCTGAGGATCCAGTCCAGCAGCATCACTCTGATCAGATGGAACAGCAGGATTCAGTCAGCAACCTCAGTTCTTCTCTGAAGGAAAAGGATAGTCATCACATCCTCCTCCTGCCCTTCTCCTTTTCCTTCCCTACCAACCCATTATCCTCACCATATACAACTAGGCAGAGGAATGACTGATTAATTTACGGACATAACTTTTCCCTCTGTATTGCTCTCCAACAATACTCTCTTTCCTTTCCCCCCATAGAATTATAGGATGGTTTGGGTTGGAAAGGACCTTAGAGATCATTTAGTTCCAACACCCCCTCAATGGGCAGGGAGATCTTCCACTAGACCAGGTTGCTCAGAGCCCCATCCAACCTGGCATTGAACACTTGCAGGGATGAAGCATCCACAAATTCTCTGGGCAACCTGTTCTAGTAACTCACCACCCTCACAGCAAAGAACTTCCTCCTAATAACTAATCTGAACCTACTGTCTTTCAGGTTGAAGCCATTCCCCCTTTTCCTGTCACTACAGACTCTTATAAAAAGTCCCTCTCCATCTTTCTTGTAGGCTCCCTTCAGGTACAGGAAGGCTGCAATAAAATCACTCCAGAGCCTTCTCTTCTCCAGGCTGAACAGTTCCAGCTCTCTCTCCCAGTGTTTCAGGCCTCTAATAATTTCCATCTTGTTGTCTATCTCTACTTGTCTTCTTTCTCATATAAGTTGAATATTACATATATGGCACAAAATAGATGTTTTAGCTTTAAACTCATTTCTCTCTGTTCACTTCAGGTAATAACTTCTTGTTTTTGAGCCAGTTCTCTTCCCTACTTCTTTTGGCTGGCTCATATTGAGCCTTGCAGATTACTTTTTAGTTGTATTCCCTATTGCATGAGAGTCAAAACGTAGAAGTGTTTACATTCTATAATTCTGTAGCCTTCAAGTCCATGTAAATGGCGGAGAAATTGCTATTTTTCATTCTCAGTCTTCCTTTTCTTCTTTGACTGTTACAGAGAATATCAAAAAGCATCAGGCACAGCAGCTTTCAGCCAAACCTAATTAAAAGGAATTTTTTTACATGTAAATTAACAAGTTGAGGTTTTCATTCCTTGTGACTCATTTGCTTCATCTTCACAAGAATTCTCTGCTGTAAGAGCAAATGTTAATTTTAATGATTTCAACTTCGTTTTTAACCAGAAATGGACAAAGTGTTTGGATATTTTTTTCTGTTCTTTTGGCTCTTTCATCATTCCTATCAGATGGATCTTTGCTGCTTCAATATCTTCTCCAGAGGATAATTGTTTTCACCTGGTATAAGCCTAATTTCCATATCCGATTTCCAGCCTCTGGCACTTCTCTCCCATATCCACCTCTGAACTCCTTGTCCTACCAGAGATTAAGGATGTCACTTCTATGGCTTTACTCATGATCCACAGAGCTTTGCTTTGTCTCCATGTTTTTTTCCCACTGCCTCTTTTTCTGTTTCACTAGTAAGAGCTGCTCGCTATACACCTGTGAAAATGCTTCCCCTTAGCATGAGTAATTTTAATGATAGGGAGTTTGTGAACAAGGTTATCACTTCCAATAAGAGTTAAAGATAATTAAAATGATAATTAAATAACCTGATTACAGTGGTGGATCAGAGTGACCCTGGGAGCAGGTGGCATGTGAGTAATCCAAGGCAATGAAGCACAGTAATGTTTTACACCCAACTCAGCTGCAGCTAAGCCAACACTAATGGTCCTGGAGCTTTGTACCTTTGAAGTCGCTACAAGATCAGATTCCTTAGAAGTTTAAAAAAAATCCACTGACAAACAGCTTTTCCTAAACTTATGGAACTAGAACTGCTTGAAGATTAAAGGCAATTTCAGTACTTAAGGAAAATAATTGAAATACCCAGGGAACTCCCTAAAGAATCTGTTGATAAAATGAGGGTCCTAACATGGGGCCCCGGATGACTCCACATCTATGTGTCTTGTCATTCAGACATAATGCATACCAAAGTAGCATCTATTGAACATATTGTTACCTTCACTTCCTTTTCTGTAGATTTACATATATATTTGCTGCTGTAATTCTGTGTCATCCTTTATATGACAATCCAAATCCTAATAATAATCCTTCATAGAAAAGGGGTTTGGGTTTTTTTTTATTGCATCACTCTGTGAAACTGAGTTACACAATTTTAGTATATTGTTATTTATAATATGGCCAGTCTTCGCGAGCAAAGATTTGGGAAAGGTCATTAACCCTTCGAGCCTGCCCAGTGGGTTTTTT
>NW_016690235.1:1751719-1786770 GCF_001604755.1 Lepidothrix coronata | reverse complement strand
CATGTGATTAAGAAGGAGTTAATGTAACAGTATTCAAAAACTGATCATCAGTTTATTTGATTAATTGTCTAGTAATCTCATTACATTACATGTTTCTGAATGATTTCCTTTAATTTCATTATTATGTATCCATTTAGAGCTCTTTCCTTTAGGAGAAAAATGAAGATTAACTTCTAATAAAAGCCATAAAGAAACTAAACAGTCAACATGTTAATTGTGTATGTTTTATAATAGGGTACCCAGAAAAACACTGAGCAAATCTAAAAACCAGATATTTTGCTTATGAAGGAGTTTACAATAGTATTGGATTTCAGACAATTTTGAGTCAGTCAGCACAAATAGTTTAATCAATTATTTGCAATATTACTCTTCTAGAAGTCCACAGATATAACCCACTCAGTCCTCTGCTCCTTGAGCATTTTAGACAAGTCACACAGAAGTAGTAGACTGATTACTCAGCAAGCAAAGATCTGTTTAAGACGATGATGTTGGCTCCAGCTTGTTTTGCTATCTATGAAACAGTGCTCTAGGAAACTGGAGGATCCATTAAGGGGTAAGAAAATTAGCAAAAGATAGCCCTTAGCTGAGGAAGTAAAAGAAACTCAAGAAATTAATTGGGAAGCACAAGGTTGGAACTACAGTTTATGGGAAGATAACTTGATGGTAGTGGATACAAGAAAAATAAAGGAACTGAAGCTGAATTAGGTCCCTTGAGATTACAGGCAAGCAAAGTCACCTTTTTCAAGAATCATTGTGATGCCACCTCTCAGTCTCTCTTGAGTCCCCTTCTAAAGCAGCACCAAAGAGCTGGACTTTGTCAGTAAATAGTGGTTGCAAAAATGTTGGAGTTGAAAAGACTTTTTCTTCTCTTCTACCAGAAACTTCCATACTTCTGCTTCTGGTGTAAAACCAGTGGCCACAGTGACACACGTACCCTTCCTCCATAAATCCAGAGCGCAGGCTCCACGATGTCGGGTGAAGATGACAGTAGAAACTTTACACTGCATTAAGGGGAGGGTGATGTCTGTGCAGCAACTGGATAGGCAAGATTCCCCTTCCTACTTTTCAATGAGACTTCGCAGATGACCAGTGACCAGCAATAAGATTATAAAACTGTCTCCTGTGAGACTGTGGGAACTGTCAAATGTAAGGCAATATTTTAATGGTCTTTTCCAGTAAACCATGAGTAAAGAAGCTTATAATGAAGGCATGAAAATTAAGATTATACAGTTACTCATATTTTCATCTTCCTCCACTTATAATCAGCAACAAACAGTGAAGAAGCTGGAACCTGAATACACAGAGAACATGAATAACACTAGCAATAAAAATCACAGTAATAATAGCAATAATAGAATTCAGTCGACATCTGTGTATGACCCAGAAGGAGAACTTAGGTGAGGCAGTTAAGTGGGCATGTTTTGCTTTGTTGCCATGTCATTTTCAGTAGGTTTAAAAAAAAAAATAAAGGGACTGCCATATTTGCTTGAGAAAAATTGTCAAGAGAGAATTGTCAAGCTACTAAAATAAGAAGACTGTTCTGTACTTACTTCAATCCACTTTAGCCATTGGGCAGTTATTTTTGAGTTCATAGATACATGCTTCACATTCAAAAAATCTTTATGGCAAAAAGCCTATATGTTTGTGAGAACAGTATTAGAAATCTGTTTTTCCTCTGGAATCATTATTTCTGGATCATAAGAAATGAATACACTACAGGCACTTGTGGAAATGTATTATAATCTACACTAAGACAAGATATCTCTTGGTTCTTTTGTTACCTCAAGTCAAGGGTTGGACTCCAAATTATCTTATCTGCTCAACTTAGCTTCTGGACTCTGAGTTTTGAAGAGATGTAGACCTTTCTCTCTAGAACATAACAATTTTCCTTTTTTAATGTCAAATCCCTTGGGGCAAGAATACATGACCTGGAGTGAGAGAAAAAAATGATTTAGACACAGGTTCCCTTAAGAAATAGTCTGAAGAGGCTCAGCCAAAGTTGCATTTGTTCTAATGTTTCCAACGAAGATTCCTACAGAAAGTCAGATAGCATCAGTAAAAACAATCCAGAGGTTAAAAAACATAGAAAAATAAATAGTAAAATATAGAGAACGGTCCCTTTTTTCTGTCATTCTCTGAAAATGGGATTGTATTGAATAATAGTGCTACTGCTGATCATAATCCATAACCTGTACAGGTTTTCACTGAGATTTGTGCCAGCTTCAGTTCTGCATGGTCCCTCTTCACCCCTAGAGGTGTTTCTCCAGTTCAGAATAACTCCTTTAGTTTTAGAAAGCATTTTCATCCTTCAATTGAATGCAAGTAGTTCCCATTTTTTAACTGTGGGATAATTGCTTGGAAAGAATCTGTTTGGAATGCACATATTAATGCCATTAATGCATCTTTTCACTAATGGATTCTTGAGTATTTTTTCAAAAAGCTTTCAACCAGTATAAACAGAAGTTAGAACAGCTTTTCCATCCTGTAGATATGATACATTTTCTAGTGAGACTTTTTCTTATTTTTTTTTTAATTTTGTATCACTTTCAAAGCCATAGAAACTTGAAAATTTAATTTATATCATAAAAGAAAAATTACTATTCTGTGTCTCCTCAGTGGTGGGAACAATTGAAGTAATAACACTAACAGATATGAATTTCTTCCTACCAGCAATTTATAATCCAAGAAATTTACCTTGAGGCCAGAGGCACAGAGTATCTGTGTCAGATCAGTACATGTAGAATACAGTCAACTGACAGCACCATCTTCTGCCAAATACTTTTATCCTGAAAACAAACCCAAAGGCCCTGGGTATGAGTGTTCTCACACATTCATATGAGATGTTTCACATTTCTTTCTTTTTGTCCAGTTTGTCAAGAAACGGTTAAAAAACATGACCACACTTCCCAGCTGTAAAAGTGGGGTGCCTGGCAACGGTTCATTGCTTCCTCATGAACAGACCCTAATAAAATAACCTAGGAGCCATTTGGCATCTGAATTAGTTTTGATGATCCATACCTTAAATTCTTGATGGTTAGACTTGCAATTGTAACTGCGCAACCCATGGGGCAAGTGAATGCCAGACTATCGAACTGCAGATCACTGTTCTGTATATATCTCACATTACAGTGTACTGCTGCCATTTTTCTAGTGTAAATCAGGTCACCTTCTTTCTGCCTACCTGTCAGTGTCCTCAGTAAACTGAGGTTTCAGAACCCTGCCTAGCCCAAGGCTGCTGTATTTTATCCTCTGCTAGCCCCAAAGTGTTAAACAGGAACCTGGCATGAAAACAGAGTTGAGAAAGTTCAGTAGCCCTTTGCAGGGCTGAGATAATTAAGCAGACTACTTGTTTTAGAGAGTTTCTATCCTTGCCCTTGCTTCTAGTTATGAGGAGTGAGGTACTAAAGGTCCAGCATTCAGAGTCCTGGAAAAAAAAAATAAAATAAAAGGAATAAAAGAGAAAGATAAGCAAGGAACTTGTTTGACAGGAAAAGCATTTACAGGAAGCTCCTTTGTGCAGTAAAAAATAGCTCCAGACAAAGAAGGTGGTTGATACTCAGAGTCATGTAGCAGGGACATCAAGTTCGGTGGGGACTGGGGTTGGGGAGGGTGGTGGGGGTGGTTAGACTTAATGCATTTTTCTTATACTCCTATATCAGAGGCACAATCAAAACTCTGTGTGAGCAATTAGCAGAGGGTAAGCTGTGCAGAAGAAGGATGCCTGGGGGGAGAATAGCCACGTCAGAAGAAACAAAATAATGGTGCAAACAAAAGCATTCCTTGCTCTGCTGGGACTAGTCAGGGTGGTACTGTTCTATGTGAGCAAATAATGTTAATGATAATGCCCAGATATTGTGCTATAGATTTTTCATTAAAAAAAAAAAAGAAAATGTACTCCACATATACCCAAATTTTGATAGTTACACAGGTAAAAGGAAACAACCACCTTTTCCAGTATGATGATCTGCTGTGTGCATGTCAATTTTGCTGGAAATAGGCTTGATTAATTATGAATGAACAGAGAGCTTATCTTCTCCAGATTGAACAAAACTGAAAGATATAGCCTTTCATATTCATAAACAACAAATCTATTATATGGGCCTGATAAGACTAAGGCTAATGCTGGAAACTCAGGGTAGCTTGCAAGGATTGCAAATGGCTCTGACAGTCTGATGCAAGAAGATTTAGAAAGTAAAGGAAGGTACTTCTAATACAAGTCTGATGAATTACAGGGGATCTAGAAAGAAGTAAAAAAAAAGCAGAAGCAAACCCAAGTACATCTCTCCCTGAGTCTCAGTAGTCAATTGATTTTCCTGAGGGTATTAAGGGCCAAGTTTCATTAGGGGAAAAAAGCAACAGTGACTAAAGAAAGGGTATCCAAGCATCTAAAAATACTTAAAAAATAAATAAAATATTAACATTCAGCAGTTAGACACAGTGATTAGGAAAAGAGGAAAGGGTGAATTGGAAGCCTTTATGGGAAAATCTTGTGGAATTTAAATTAAAAGTTTTTAAAATAACCGGAAAATGATTAAAAGAAGTGAGCAGATAATTTGATTTTGAAAAGGATTTGAGAATTCTGAAAATCAATATAATTTCGAAGCTATGAATTCTCCCTTAAAAAACAAAACAAAACAAAACAAAACAAAACAGAACAACAACCTTTTGGAAATGTTGAAATGTGACTTCTAAAAGGATTATAATTGAACTTGGTGGTGTGTGGGAAACCAGGTCTTTATTAACAGCCAGAGTCTAGAAAACCTAGAAGTGCTAGTTCCCATGCTCTGAGCCTGGAAATTCTTATGACTGGTAGATAGAGTTATAATTGAAACCTAATAACTCAGAAAAACTACAATTTCCACTTAGGTGCGCAATTGAAGAGTCTGGGAGATATTTAATCTCCAGCAGGAAGACAGAATACAGAGATGTTAAAAAGAGTTGCTGGCACATTTTAAAATCCTGCTTGGCATATCATATCCTTACAGAAATCAAAATGCCTCTGCAAATATTTCAAATTTGATGAAAATTTTTTCTCTGATGGAAAAATTGTTCCCTTTGAGAATTTCTTAAGTCTGTTTAACAGAGTTGAAACACATTATAGTCCAGACCCAAGAAATTAATAACAAAGGTTTTATACAGTACTTTTAATGGTTTCTGAGCTAGCTACTTGTAAGTCTGTTCTGTTCCTTTACCTCTACCTGAGACCTTAACAGCTTTATCACAACTTCCTAGCTTCATCAGTTTGATAATAGCCAAGAAATGTTTTGATCCTCAATACATTCTGTCAAAAGCAAAACTTGTAACTTGTTGCCACAGTGGTATGGCACCAAAATTCCACAATTAAATAAAACAATTAAATAAACTCACATTTCATAAAGCTGAAAGACTGAATCCTTTGCTTTGGGATTACTGAAATACTATCTTCACTATATAAAAATATTTCTAAGAGTTAAAGTGACAGCACTAACTCTACATGCGAGTTATGGTTCAACAATTAGCTTTGCACATGTGATTGCACGACCAAGACAAAAAAATTTGCCCTTTAAAGGATACAGTTTCTGGGGGATAGGCATTTCCCATCCACTTTTGGGTCTTAAGGTCTTTTTAATTCTAAATATGTAAAATCTCCTATTAGAACTAATTAGATGTCCAAGCAGCTTCTTTCACAAAAATTTTCCTTGTCATAATATTGGTGCATTTCACAAAAAGAGCCAGCAAGTGTGTACTAGGAACTGTCAGAGCTCACTTTGGGTAGCTAGCCTTGGGGGCACATGCTCTTGATAAGAAATACCAGCGTGGATCACCAGCTGGGTAAATCACAGTAATTTATTTGATTTCAAGTTGCTCCTGTATTTGTTAGGGTTAAAATCAGAAAAGCAGTTACAGTTCCAATTTGAAAAAGATTTTTTTTTTCTGCATTTATCAATGAAATAATAGATCCATGTTGTAGACCTTCTCAGTGTTTCTGTAAGGGAGAAAATAATTACTATTGAAATTTGAAAAACAGTGACATGAAGACATTTAGGGCATTATACTTACATAAAGTGGTACAATTTATAATAATTGTACAATTTTTAAAGTGGTACAATAAATGGTCGAGGTCTGCTGCTATCCTCAGTAAATTTTTATTGCTATTTTAAATAGGGATTTGGTACCTAAACTCTTGATTTGTAGGTCCCAACTAAATTACTTCCTGGGTACCCTATGCAGAGTAGTGACCACATGGGTTGCCAAGGAAGGAGTGCTCTGACAGGGGCACTTAGGGATAGAGAAGAACAGTATAGGAATTAATATTCCAGAAACTGAGTCGTGGTTAGACATCACACCAAAGATATGTGAAACAGAACAAGTATCTTCAGCTGTCTAAATTTAAATACCTTGAATGTGAGAAACAACAATATCAATTATCTTGTTTACAGTTTCGTATTCAGTGTCTTGGCATCCACTGAATCTCGCTTTGGACTGCTTTTGTGTATGAGGAATCTAACAAAATGTTAGTATGACCGTGTCCACTGTAAGTCTCACAGAGTACCAAGGCTCAAGGGGTTAGTATTTTAGTCTGAAGGAAGTGGCTGGACTGCCTGTGTTCAGAACTATGCCATAGAAATATCCATTCTGAAAAGGAGTGACCTGCTGAAGGTAAGGATGGGAAATGGGAGAATGAAACACAGCAGCTGAGAGGCTGCTGCTGTGGCCAGTTTGCCACTGCATTAGGCAAGCAGAGGTCAGAATTTCAGGATTCAGGAGGAACACTCAAGAAGCAAATCCAGGGGTTTCCTTGTGGAAAGAAGATTTGGGATACCAGCTATGAAAGCAAGCAGTGCAGCAGCTGGTAAGCCCATCAAAGAAACAGGGAACAACAGAGATCCTATAAGTTATCATCAAAATACTCAGTGTGAATTTTCAGAGTGGGAGAAAGAGGCAAGACTAGACTGCAAAGCACAGCTGCAGTCATCAATTTTGGCAGCAGACCAGTGAATTAAAAATGTTCTGTACTGACAGAAAAAAAAACAGCTGCACCTCTTGGGTTTTGCTATGGGACCAAAGGACTTCTGCCCTTTCTATCATCTGTATAGGTAGTTGGTGCAAAGCTATATGGACAAATAAATGGGCAGTATAACACCAAAAAATCCTTACTCTAAATGATACACTTGCAAACATCTGAGTGACATGAATTAGGTGGGGCATACATTCACCAACAAACAATTTACTTCCAAAGTGATGGAGGCATTGCACAAAATGAAAAAAAAAATTGTCCAAAGTAATATTTACAGAAAAGGTTTGTGTAACAAGTAGAATGTCAGTTGAAAGGGTCAGATTATCAGTTCAATATACACTCATAATTCACAGCTGATTTCATATAGTGTATCTCTCTTTTCTCTTTTGATGGTGTCCTGTAATTGCTGAAATTAATTAGGTCTATGTGCTGAGGGAATCCTTTGGAAATGAGCTTATTACATTGAGTAAAATATCCCCTTTCTTTCTTCCTTAGATATCCTGTTGTTGCTTAAGGGCCAAAACAAGACTTGAGAAGGAGTTGTAAGAGCATGAAAGACTAAACATTTACTGAAGGTTCCAAAACTTTATCATAGAAGTAGAGGTTCATGTATTTTTATTTACATTGGAGATGTCTGGTTACAAGATAAGAGAAAAGTTAAAATAATATTTGAGAAAACTGAATCATTATTACACTTATAATAACAGGGGAAAAGGTTTCAGTGCATTAACCTGCGCTGGGAAAAAATATGGTTAGTTGTGAAAGAAGAGTTATAAATAGTATGTAACCATATGTTGACCGCTTAAATTTACCTACAGCTTCTTTAGCTCTTAGTCTAGAAAAGGACTAAGGGCTTGACTGTAACCAATCCCATCTGCTATTCATCTGCATACATCAAAATCTCAGCATGGATTTATAAATTATAAGGGAAAGTGTCTCTCATGAGGAGAAAAAGTCAATTTTAGTAGGAACATTTGGGATGAGTATGCTCTTTTTGCACATGCAGAAAATGCTGTAATTTGTCACCACATTTGTTGTGATGTCAATTGACACAAACTATGAACCATCAGAGCACTGGTGGTGGCACATCTGCATGGAGGCACATCTGCATGGAGACTGTGTTTGGGGTGATACTGTATCCCAGACTAGTAATCTATCAGGGCTCATCAACATGTGTGCTGAGCCGTGTTGACCCAGTGATCCTCCAACCATTCTAGAGCTGGTCTGCGTGCAGCCAGAGAAGTCATATGTTTGCCAGTCTTTTGCACTCCTGGCTCTAGCATCTGAAGCACAGACCTGTCTAAAATCAGAAAGTTGTTTTTACCTGTTGGAAAGGCTTCTTATCCCAGAGAGAGTGGCTACTGCAGTCCCCTCTTTGGTCTTGTCTGGCTGGGCATCCACAAGTCAATCCATTTCCTGATTCTGCCATGGTTTCTGTACATACAAAATGTGACAGCCATTCTGATCTTCTTCAGCTACGACCTCTTTCATGCAAGCAGTCTTTTTTTAACATAACCCCATGAACTAAAACTTTCTGATTTTTCTTTTCTTACACTTATCACAGGTAAAGAAGTGTACATCAGCAGAACAGCATGCACAAACTACTGCTACTTCCACAACGTTGACTTCCATTCCTCAAATACTTAACTCTTCTGTTTCTACTAATCAGTTCATTAAACAAGTCTTTATCAGTGCATTTTCTTTCTGCATTCACCTCCTGAGTGATGGATGTTATTTTCATAGAGTAATTAAGACTTGCACTTTGTTCCTTCCAAAGATATGATTTTCAGCACAAATGGGAGTTTTGATGCCTTGCTTCATGCAGATTTAATCTTCTTTTCAAGAGGCAAAATGCTTTTGAAGGTCTTTATTTATATACAACTATTTTTTCAGTTTCTAGGGAACAATGTATAAAGAGTTTGGCTTTAATTTATTTCCTTGAGCTTTAGCTGATCTATGGCCAACACTTTTTGCTGGTTCAATACTTGGAATGTTCCTCAATATACTCCATAAGTGAATATCATACTGTTTGGTCATCAGTTGTTAAAACTTCAGTTACATTTGCAAAAGGATGAATTTGGATGAATCCTCTTCTCTGTTGCATGGGGACTCCGTCTCTCTGCACCAGGGATTGTTTGTAGACAAGATATTATGGAGCCAGTGTTTGGTGAAGAATTCGGGGAGAGTCTGGTGGCACCATTTTTTGAGGACCCCCTTCTGGACCCAAAGCAAATATTTTCCAGAATCAGGGAGCAAGTCTTCAGTCAAACAGGAGTCAAACTAGGAGATTGCTTGCACCATAATGTGTGGTGTATACTGAAGGCTAACTAGATGCAAAGCTTTCCCCATACCCTCCCTTTTACATTGCCTCCCCCCACTATCAATACCATCCCCACCATGATTTCCCTCTACTCAGAAAAGGAGCAGAAAGAAAGTAAAACACACTAAAGAAGTTGTTAGATTCTGTGCCCTGTTAATTTGACATTCACACAATAAAAAACAATTGGGAACCTTAATTTAAAACAACTGACCCATCAAAATCCTGAGAGCATATTCTCAAGAACATTCCTTCTGAAGGCATAAGAAAATGTAGTTACAGGTTGCCAGACTCGTTGCTTTCAATGCTTCATTGTACCTGAGTGGACTGTGTGAACAGAACTGTTAAAAAATTCATCTTATGTACCAAAACAAACATAGATCTTTACTAGTAAGCAAAGCAACAGTAGCTTGCAGGGGAAAAGAGGAAAAAAAATATTTTTCTAAAGACAAATAACATGTAGCTTAAAATTTTTTTTGTCAGGTAGTTATAAATCTTTGAGTGAAGATTAAAATCTTGGGGAATATTGAAAGCAAGCAAGCAAACAAAGCAGTGGTAATAGAAAAGTTTAAATGCAAGTGCTCACTTTCCAATTGAAACGGTTTAATTTAAGATGACATTTAACAGTCCACTCCACCCACACTCTTGGAAACTGGAATCCAGACAGAACATCATTATGTTAATTTTGCAAGTGAAGTTTAACATTGATCAGGAAAATAAAGGTATGTTCTAATTTCAGGAAAAGATATAGAGCACACAAAATATAAAGAACATAAAGTTACTTAAATGTATGAATTACTTACAGTGCTAACTACGCTACAGACAAAACTCATGTAGAAAGGCTCATGTGTTCCTTCCTCATTTAAACAATGAGAAAAACATAGATTTCCAATTCAAATAATAGAAAACAGCAACACAAAATACTTTCCTACTCTGCATCATCCAGTTGTCAGTATTCTGCTAGTAGACTCTGTACTGGTAGGAATAGTAACCCTGTGACAGATGACAGTAGATATCTGGGCTGTGCTGGTTTACTTCAGAAAGGTAAATAAATGAGTGGCACACAATATAACAGGATTCATTTGCTCCAATATGCTACTTCTAAAATGTTATGGTTAGAGGGACCCTGCAAGGAAATTACTGCTGGGAACCTTAGGTGAGTATCAGTGACTTTTTCTGAGACAGTATCCTAGCTTTCAGGGTTGTTTATAGTCATACCCTTTTGCAGAGAAAACAGTTGTTTCGTACAAATTATTAAAAGCATGTGAATGTTCCCATGCAAAATTTTCATAAACAAATAATAACTTGGGATATTCTTCTCAGCTTTAAAATTTACTCATATTTCCACCTAAGCTTTAGCAGATAATTGCATTTTGTTGTCTGTAGAGAACAAAAAAGAGCAGCAGAGAGGAAATGGAACAGAGGCGCTTCCCTAATATGCTGTGCAAATCATACAATAAAACCCACAGAAAATTATTACTTCTCCTCTCTGGTATTGCTGTATTCCCAGCTACTGCTGCAGACTCTGCTCTGACATCACCAGAAGCGCAGCTCAGAAGAAAGTTATGCTGGTAATTCTGATACATCTTCCCCTGAACTGCACTCGTGCTTTGTGGAAACAACAGGGTGAAATGACTTCCTGGACCACTTAAACGTAAGACTCAACATCTGACAGATCTGACAGATCAGCCAGTGTCCTGTTTAACACTTACTTGACTTCAGTGGAACTGCTCATAGACTGCTGCGCTTTCTTATACATGAAACGTTCTTATCCATATTCTCGGATGGCTCGATTCTGCCCTTTTTTTGTTTGGTTGTTGCTGTGTTCTGGTGATAGAACTATCATCCTTTAAAAACTGAAGCTATTTCCTGACCACCTGGTTCTCTTTGATACCTGGTCAACCTCCACTGCTATGGGTTCTGAAGGATAACTCTCTTGACTGTATTTTCACCCCTGAGGTGAGGAAATGCTGCCATCTGCATTTCACAGGCAGAGGGTCAATATCACACAGGAGCTGACGGAAGGGTTTCCTTTCTGAGACCAGATTCTGTACTTTGTCCTCTGTGTGATGAGTACTGAGTGAAACTTGTATTTACACTCATTTGCCTCTATTTTAAAATATAGTGCAATTCATGATTTATTTATATTTATTTTCTTTCCAGTCTTGTTATTTGTTTGAAAAGATTCAGGTCATGCATTGTGTAACTCATGGACCATAATTCAATTTCAAACAGCTTTCCACTGGAATGGGAGACACACTTACTGGATTTTGGTTTTTGCATGAGTAAGTTGGTACAGGCTTTGTTCTCCGACTAAAAACACTTGATCTTTAGAATCAGTGTCATTCTGTGCATATGAATCAACATTTTTCTTCTATGAATGCTCTATAACATCTATGTTTTAATAAGATCCCTTGAAAGATATTTCATAAACTAGGCATAGAAATGTATGAATGTACAACTGGCAGAAAAAATAACAAGACGACATGGAGAAAACTGTCCCATACTTGACCTTTTTGACCTTTCAAAAATTTCTGAACATAAACACATGCTTGGGTGTAGTTTGCAAGATTAGGGCTTTAATGCTTTCCAAAACATAACATTAATAAACATTTCTAAGTACCTTTCCAGCTTCTCTCAGCCCCTCCAGGCAATGAATGATGTGCAGATGAATCATCACACTTTGGGTTTTGCATTAAAAAATTAACTTTAATATGTTTTTACATAGCAACCACAGTCCACCATAAGGGTAGGAAGCCTGTGCGAAGAGGGGTCTCAGAAAACCCACTCCAAAAGATGAATTTGACATCCATTCCACAATCTCCTTTCCTACTCATTACCCTGGAAATCATGGGAAATGCTTCTTACCAGCTCCCATTTATTAGCACCCAGGTTAGTTTAATTTTGTATTGAATAGGTTCCTGTAATTTTCTCATGCCATGGTTACCTGTGCCACATATGTTATGTACCTGAGCATTTGGGTCAGTGTTTATTGGGTGCTACAGAGTTCAGAGAGAAAAACTACATACCTTCAATAAGACTAGTAGCTGAGCTAATCAAAACCAGCATCTGAAATCCTAAAGCTTGTTTAATTCTGTAACAAGACTGCAAGGTAATTAATGAACAATCTTCTTTTGGTAGCTCTGGTAACTGAGCACCTTTCTGACACCAAAGTAACAGCATTAGGGAAGTAACTCCTCTCTTCTCATATGACACGTAAATAAGCAGGGCTGCCTAAGCAATTGAGACAATCTTGCTGAATGATTAAAAGTCCAGCCTCAGTTTCAGCAAGAAACCAAACCATAAAATGTAGTGAAATACAAATTTCTTTTGTTTTCTTTGATCTTAGACTTCTGATACATACCTGCTGTCATCTTCATATGCCATTGTAGTGGGTTTCTGTGGCTGGATTTTGGTAATGTGGGGAGGTGGGGGGGCTACAGATGTGGCTTCTGTTAGAAGCTGCCAGAAGCTTCCCCTGTCCCGTGGAGCCAATGCTAACTGGCTCCAGGATGGACTTCCTGCCACTGGCCAAGGTCGAGCCAGTCAAGAGTAACAGTAATGCCTCTGTGATAACATATTTAAGAACAGAAGGTATTGCACAGAAAGAATTCCAGCCAAGGAAGAGCGGAGTGAGAACATGGGAACAACGATGTAGACACCAAGGTCAGTGGAGAAGAAGGGGCAGGAGGTGCTCCAGGCACCGGAGCTGAGGCCCTGCAGCCTGTGGTGCAGACCATGGTGGGGCAGCTGTGCCCCTGCAGCCCATGGAGGAGCCCATGCTGGAGCAGGTGGATATCCCAAGGAGGCTGTGATCCTGTGGGAACCCCAAGATGGAGCAGGGTCCTGCCAGAGAGGAAGGTCCTGTAGCCTGTGGAGAGGGAAGCCCACACTGGAGCAGGTTTATCCTGGGTAGGACTTGTGGCCCCTGTGGGGGACCCACATCTGTATAGCTCATTCATGAAGGACTGCACCCCATGGAGGAGTGACCCATGGGACAGCAGTTTGGGAAGAGCTTTTACCCAAGGGATGGACTCACCTTGGAGATGTCCATCAAGGACTGTCTCCCATGAGAGGGACCCCACGGGAGCAGGGGAAGGACCCCTCCCCCTGAGCAGTGGCAGAAACAACAACTGACCGTAACCCACATTCCCGGTCTCCCTGTACCCCTGGGGGAAAACATGGAAGGCAGGAGGGGGGAGAGAAGGTGTTTTTAAGATTGTTTTATTTCTCGCTCTTTGGCTCTGATCCTGTTAGTAATAAATTTAAGTAATATCCCCACTTTGAGTCTGTTTTGCCTGTGAAGGTAATCAGTAACTGACCTCCCCCAGCTGTTATCTCAACTCATGAATCCTTAGCTGGTTTTTTTTTCCTCTCTGTCCTCTGTCCAGTTGCAGAGTGAGAGAGTAGCTTTAGTGGGTGCCTGGCATCTGGTCAGGGTCAGCCCACAGCCATTTACATTTGTTGTGAATGAGTGCTTTAGGTTGCTCAAAGAATTTATTCTAAAGAATAGTCTAAAGACTATTCTAAAGAATATTTAAACAATATTCTAAAGAATATTCTGAGACCACAGTGCCACTCAAGTGGGGGGGAAGTGGGGGGGGATGCACCACCACAACATTGCCTTAATAATATGTGCTATTGTCTTTTAAGGTTCTCCAGAACCAAATTATTTTATGTGTGTATTTGTATATGTATGCATTTATTCACACAGTCTTTGAAAAGTTCTTTGCTTGGTAATACCCAGAAATCATCAGAAACGTATTTGAACTTAGAAAAGCCTGCATATGTGGTTCTCTCAGTATCTTGGCTAGTCTATGCCTTGCCTTTCAAATATCAGCTTTAAAACAAAACAGAAGCAATGGTAGGCTTTGAAAGAAGAGTGGAAAAGCTTTTGTGTTGTAGAGCATGAAGGGAAAAAGAGGTGTAGGTGAGGAGAAAAGACTGACATATATAAAATTCCTGTTAACAGAAATCTGTTAGGAAAGTGAGTTCCTACAAGGTCCATAGGGCTCAGAACAGTAGAAGGAAATTCAACATTGCTATTGCACAGCAATGCCAGAGCCAGTTTTGAGTGAGCAGAAAGGGTAAATTAGCTGGTGAGAAGACCGAGAAAGCTGTTCTATCATGACTGAATATCTCATAAATAAATAAATAAATAAATAATAGAAAATAGATGTACTATGAAAAATTATAATTTTATGTGACTTCTTTGTCATTTTCTGACTATGCCTTGGTTTTTTTTCCTTTCTTGTTTAAAGAGTCAGCAATAAAGGATACAATCTGTTTGCTCATGGTTACACTTGCAAATGCACAAAAATGTTGTTTTGAGAAATGTCTCTTTTCTCAAAACACATAAAGGAAGAAAAACTCAGCATCTGTGGTATACATACTGTGAATAAATGCATAAAAAAGATGCAAATATAAATCTAACTAAATAGCTACAGAGATTTGAAGAAATGTGGTCATTCATGCCTAAGTAGTACACACTAGTTTTAGTCATTGTGTTTCCAAATAATCAAGTCATACTTGTGGCTGAATTTGCTTATCCAGTCTCTGCATTGAGAGAAAAGAGATGCAATTAATTTAAAATTTCAGAAAGCGTTTGGTTTACACTTTCTGAAAGGGTCTGTGCTGAGATGAGTTCTTTGAGCAGTGTGCTATTGACTAGTTTGCATGGTCAGTTACTCACTAACATACCAAGCTCATAGAGCTACAGGAGGGATCACATTTTTCAAGTCGAGAATGTGTTTGAATAGTCACCTAAAGCTTCTGGTGGACTCCTATCAAGGAGATGATGGACTCAGAAAATGAGGTGCTCCTTATCCCCACAGCTGTCTTTCCAGCTGATGATTCTCAGTCCAAATGGGGCGTGAAACAAAGTGAGTTTTAACACCAAGCCCTTGTCTGTCCAAGCAAGCATCAGGTGGCAGGGATGGCACAGAATGTGGGGCTTGCCCTGCCACCACTGCCTCAGCTACTGCCATGGAGCTGGGCTTGGAAAGGCTCCCATAGCACTTAGACCTCCTCCAACGTGGAGATATCCAGTGGTGCTGAGGTCTTGCATTGCCTCACTCTGTTAAGGGTAAATTTCACACAGACTTTGCTATCAAATGGATTTCATTTCCACAGTCATGAATGCAGTGCCTTCCACCAGCTCTGCAATCACTTTCAACTTAAATAAATTGAAGTAGACAGTGGGTCAGGGGAAATTAAACTAGCAAAGGAAAAAAAAATTACTTAAACAGACTGGAACAGTTATTGCTGCCTGCTAGAAAATGTTTTTTTGGTCTCTTATTACCACATACAATCCCTAGTCCCATGTGATTAGCAAATTCATCTTGAAACACTGGTGTTGTTTGACTGCAGTTGAAAAATTAAGTGATAGCTTTAGTTCTTGCTCCTCTTATCATTGAAAATGATGTTTTGCAGCACTTGGATTCTAGCATATTTAATCAGGATGCACATTTCCTATTGCATTCAACACCTGGCAATCTCCTCTGTACCAATTGTGCACAGTGCAATGATATGTCTAGAAGTAATTATTTCTAGCGCCTACATAAGGGCAAAAGATGAGAGAGTCATCTCATGCTTACCTTTTTGTTTAGTTTTAAATCCCTGGCTGGGTTGGTTTACACAGAAGCACATATTTTATTCTAGAAATTTGTTCCTGAAAATGATTGCTAAGGGAGACATATATGAAAGAAATAGGCCAAGTATGCTCTCTTTGTTCAGAATTTTCTGAAAATTATTGAGATTGCTGCAATGGAGAGACAAAGAAAAGGCGAAGCAAACATATTTTTTTCCATGACATAAGAGAGGAGCCCAGAAAAAGGCTCCTAGAAATATTGGTGAATAAAAATTCAAAGTCAGATCCTCAATCCCTTCTGAAGCTTTAAAGGGGAAAAAGCATCAGCTCTGATTGTGTAAGAATCTGATTGTGTAAGAATCATCAGCCAAGTCCTGCTAAGATGTAAATTACCCTGTCCCTGGGCAGGGGCAATCTACATAGTAATTCTTTTATTCCACGGAGGTGATGCAGGTTACCTGTGGATAATACAATGTCTTCTGAGAAGAGTGTGCTGTGAGACAGCCACAGTCACTGTGAGCATGCAAGCAGGAGTGTCAAGGTGGGAAAAAACATCTCTGCTCACTAATGGCTAAGATTGCAGCAAGCAGGGTAGGCGTTTAATCTTAAGAGGAACAGCATGCTGGTAGTTGAGTTAGCAAGTGACACTGGTGCTTCTCATCACTGGAGGGCTAGTAGAAGAATTTAATGAAAACTGTGACAAAAAGATCAAAACCCACACAATCTTATGTCAGCACATAAAGGAACCACCACTGGTGACACCTTGTAATCCTTTATTTTACCCTGTGGATTCTGCAAACTGGTTTCTTTGCTTTCTGATACTTCACATAGATATTAAATTTTGTCTTACAGCTGTGTGAAAACCAGAAATACCCTTTTTCACATTTCAGACGTGTAAAGACTCTTAGAAACTTTGTTATCACTAAGATCTCATCTCAGATCCTGTACCTGCCCACAGAGGTGAGCTTGGGAGCAATGGGCTGTGAGGGAGCACAGTAGTATTGAGAACCTCACTGGTGTCCATTCCACAGATTGAAAACTAAGGGGTAGGACTTCCCACTGTGTTTACTGGAAACAGCTAGCCTGAGGTATCTGAAGTGTGCCCAGTGGAGGATGATGACCTATTTGTACCTCTGTTCTGTGTTCTCAAAAAAACTGGGGGCTCTCCTGCCCCAGGTGATGTCCATCCAGCCCTGAAAACATTGCCAGCACTGGGTGTGATCAAAAGTTGTGCACAAATAGGGCAAGTATCACGGCTGAGGAAGCTGTACTTCTGCCAAGATGGTCTGACAGATTCTAGGAGCAGAAAATAATGCCAAACATACAATTTATTGTCATTTGCAAGTGAGCCAAAAGCTTTAATGTCACAGCCTGAGGTAAAATCATGCTCTACTCCTTGTCCAACATCGGAAATGGAGAACATGGGACCACATGGCAGAAGAGGTTCTTCAAGGTAGGATCTGTGATCGTATCTTAGTCGCTAGCTTCCTCTTCTCAGTCCCTTTCAGATCTCTGTATTTCCTTCCGGTGTTACTTGTGATCACTAACACCTCCACAGCTGAGACACAAGTATAAAACTATGCATGAGGCACATACATGTATTTCAAAATCTGTTTCAGGCATGGCCCTGGATGGTCCTTTATATTAACTGCAGAATTCTGTAATGTGAACATTAGGTATTGTATTATTATTTCAGCCACAAGCCTACAAAAAAATAACCTCTGGAAGAAAAAAAAACCACCTCAACTGCTTCCACTATTCAGTAGTTTCCCACAAAAGGGAATAAGGTGAGATCAGCAGTTTCACTTCACTAGGAATATCTCTCCAGTCATTAATTATCAACAGTGGTTAGTCAGCCTAGACTAGCCATCTAGGTCATTACTAGAGACAAAGACACTAAAATATACACTGCAAACGACCCTCCATCAGCATAGTAATTAAGATTTTGCTAAAAGAAATAAAAAGGTAAGTAGCGCTTGGATTCTACCTGTGTGAAAGACTAAAAACACCATCTGTAGAGATGAGTAGAGTGCTGCCAGCACAGGATGCTTCATATAAAAATAGGCACAAATAGAGGATCTATAGGCTCTCTGTTGGCTTCAATGAAGTGAGCTGAGTTGTCTCAGCTGTGTTCGGTGGGCAGTTATCCACATTCAAAGATAAAAATAAAAATGCTACTTTTATTTGATTTTAATAGGTGACAAGGAGTATTCCAAATTCATCAGGGACAGCAAGAACAGCTTAGGAAGTAATACTAAACACCATTTATAATGGTTCTTCCAGAGCACATCTGGGCTGCAGCAAGGAGGTAAAGAAGTTTGTTCTGTTGTCTTTTTAGGCTGCTCTGCAGGCAGAGGATGCAGATGTTTGACTGGTACCTTTCCCTGGTCAGCATATTCAGCTAACTGTGAGGGATGAAAGGCAGCAGGACCACTTGGAAGCAGGGAACAAAACTGCAGTAGATCATTTTGCCTTTTGGGATATGAAGGATTTTGGCTACACATAAGAAGACCTAGTGCCCACTCTGTACCTAATTTTAGTTCCATTACAATATTTTATTTTAAAATACTGAGCTTTATTGCTGTGATTTTAAGAGTCTTTATTTACAATATTTATTTTGCAATATTTTGAACAGTTATTTCCCAAGATTTTTTATTCAGCAACAATGTTTTGCTCAACCTTAACAGCAATCCTATACATACTGCAGTCACAGGTTAACTGTATCACCTTGAGTTAGTTCTCTTTCTGCAGAGGAAAGCAGCAAAAACATGCTACATGGAAATACGGGGCTAATTCACCATCAACTTTAATTATTACTAGTAAGAGTTACCTAGAGTAACTCTGATATTGAGACAAGGGAGAGAGGGAAGCTATCTAATCCTAACTGAGCACTGGGTCAGTGTGGAGCTAAATTAATGGAAAAATCTGTGCATTTTTAAATCACATCCAAAGATCTCAATTTCCAACTGTAATGCTTTATTTGTCCACCTATAAACCATGTGGCATGCTGCTAAACCTCTGAAACCTTACTCAAAATGCTTGAAGGTCCTTTCCTAATTTCTACTGCCATGTCTCTCATGAAGTTGCACAATGATGCAGTCCCGTTTGCTGGTGAAAAGCTGTATTATCTGCAGAGGTACTACACAGAAGAACCAGCCACTGATCACATTTAACACAGCTGGTGGTGCTGAAACAGTATGAATGGTTATGCTGTGAAAAACATTTGAGGCAGGTAGGAATCTGCTCTTGCACTTCAGTAGTTGAAAAAAATCTGCAAATTTGTCTTAGAAACACATAAAAGAACACTGAATTCTCTGTATATTTGTTTAGGAAAATATTCCTTCTGTTTTACAGAGAAAATATTTTAAAATTTTCTCCCTAGTGCTCTTCAGTCTCCATCTGTAAATCTGAAATTTTTTTAATCTGCTATTTTGGAGGCGACTGGCCATAATTTCATTAGAAATATAGGATTCATTAAGATAATTATTCTAGTGGTTTGAATTTTTTGATGATAAAGTTCCAAAGCATTTTCCCAATCAAGAGGGCCCATTTGTGAGTCCTGGAAAGAGGAAGATATAATTAGTCTGTTTTAATGTACAGGAAATACAGCCTAAAAGGATCTGAGAGAACTGCTAGACTTTCTCTGTAAGAAAATCAAGTGCAAGTGTCAGAAATCTCTTGAAGACTGATTCACACCTGGCAGATATTCAGTCCTGAAGGAAGGATTGTTCTCTCTCAGGCAAAATGCATCAAAAAGCAAGATCATTGAATTACTGGACTTACCCTAAGGAGGAAGGCAGGGCTATTGTTTAGCAGGAAGATGACCAGAGATTTTTTATTGCTACTAGTTTTGGCTTTTTTTGTGTTTTGATTGCTCATTTGGATGGTTTTTGTAGTTGTTTTGCAGGGTTTTTTTGGATGGTCTTTAAGGTGCATTATGCAATTTTGAACCAAAGTGATTGTGGCAATTCTCACAGTTTTCACGAGGTAAAACCAACCTTCCGTCCCATTCCTGTACAGTTTCTGTGGAAGGACCTGCAATAGCTTCACAGCTACAGTGATAGTGATTTATTTGTCAAAGGGACATGGAAGTGGTGTCAATGTATGACCTGTGTCTGGCTGAGTTTTTATCCTGAGCCCGATCCATATGTTGTAAGGTGAAGGCATGGATCCTTTCTGCGGTCTAGTGTAATGGACTAAGGAGTTATTCCTCAAATTCAGATACAGCTGGGCATAAAAGGAGTTATGAGTGCAACCTGTGTAAGCACTGGGTACTGAGGCACGGAGCTTCTGTGGGAGCTCTGACGTTAACCGAAGGAGCTTCGTTCTCCCAGAGGTGCTCAAAGCCAGAAGGAGTGCAGGATGAAGACTTTAGGGTTGTGGCATCATTTATATCCCCTCACGTAATTTGGAAGGATGGATTTCTTAGAAACTTTGGTAAGATTTCATTCAGAAACAGCCAAAACCAATCACTCAGATTTTTTTACTTCTGATGCACCAGAATTATATCTCTGTACCAAAATCATTCAGCTTTCTTCTCTGATACTGTTTTCTAGTCTCCCAGACCAGGGTTGGATTTGTTCATGAAGAAGGATTTTATGGAATCATGATAAAACACAGCATTTTTCTGTGGTACATGGCATTTTAACCATCTGTATATTGTTACCTGACATACAGTTTTCTTTTCTACTGTTGTCAGAGGAAATAGACTTTAAAAAACAAAATCTATATGACTAATATCAATGGACTTTTAGGTAAAATCCCATGGGCTATTAATTTTATCTACAATGTGTATAATGTTTTATAATATTGAAGTAGACTGCAAAATGAAATGAATACAGACATGAGACCATTACGTACTGCAGACTGTAATTTTTCATGTTAACAGACTATTTTGCCAGTTATGCAGAAGAAATGCTGATATATACAGAGAAAATACTAACTGAAAAGTCATCCCCCTCCTCTTTTTTCTCTCTCTCTTTTTTTTTTTTCTCTTTTTTCTTTTTCTGGCCCTGCATTTACATCCAGCTATGTAAAGCACCTGAGTTCACTTTTAGCCCTCTAAAAGTCCCTGTACTGCTCTTTTCATCTGAAGTTTCCTTGCATACTATCATCTTGCATACTAAGATCTGTCATCTTCCATGATCCGTAAAGACTTCACAAATTTCCAAGTAACTGTATAAGACTTGAGGAATGCTCTATGAAAGAAAAATTATGAGAAACACAAGGATTACTTTGCTCTCAAGAGATGCCACTGTAATAAAATCAATCATATGAATTAAAGGCTTTTGACAAATAATTCATACACACTAAATTAATTAAAGCTTTTTCAAGACAGGCTCAGCACAGTTTTCTGCATTAACCATCACCTCATCAGCAGAGCAGTAACAGCTCTGCCATCTTTGCTCCCCGTAGTCATGATTCAGATTTGGAAAGAGGATACAATTTACATAGAGCTCGTGTGTCAGTGAAAGGATTACCTTTTTATTTAGAAGCCAAAATAAAGCTGTATACATATTATTCTTTTTATCCCTCCTCTCCTCCCATTCCAAGACACTAGGAGCAAAACAACTGTTTCTTCATAAACACTCCAACTACTGTGTTGAATAGAGCTGACATTTACATAAATGGATTGCAGTGCAGTTGTTGAACATATACAGGGATGATTCTCTAATCCCGTTTTAATTAGATGGATGTTGCAAGCATACAAAAATTACAAGCCTCACTCCCTGTGGTGATGCCATACTGGTAAGGAATCAATCATCGCGGCCTTGGTTGCCATGGAAACTGATGGCTCCTGTGCCACCATCTAAGTGCTAAATGATTGGTGGTGTACTCCTAACGCAGGGAGAGCAATGAGTTTTTATATCCTGTCCAGCAGCTGTGCCAGAGAGTTAATTAAAAGCAGAGAACATGAAATAAATCTAAATCTGTGAAGAAATGAAATGTACAGTACAAATTGAATTCCCATGTTGGACAGAAATTAATATGCAGCACAAACCACAGAGCTGCCTGAACAAGCAGCAGCTGTGAATCCTGGGAACTGGTACGTCCATGGCAGCTAAAACCTGAAAGCAGAGAGAGTACCTCCTTATCTCATTACCTAAACAAGCACTTCCCTCAGTGCTTGTGTGGACTGATGCATGCAAATTGCATCCTCAGATGTTAAAGGTGTGCAGAAACACAGGATAGACAAAGCTTAAGCAAGATTTAATTAACAAACTTAGCAGTTTGTCAGTTGTGGACCTGATGTAAGTAAATATTTGCACTGCTGTACCTGAATTCATCAGACAACCTCTGTGAAAGTCAATGTGGTTTTATTGATAAGTCGTGAATTTTGAATTCATACTTCAAATATCACAAGTCTAGTAACCACCCCAGAAATGCTTTTGTCACAGCAAAATTAGCTCTGCATAAAACATTTTTTGGTAGCGTGGGATGCAGCTGACCAGGCATGAAAACTAAGCACAAAAGCACAAGGCTCCCATAGCCCAGCCTTCTTCCCCCTCAGCACCACTGTTTAGGAGGCAGATTTTTGTGAGTGGGACTGTTCATCTCTGTTCTGGAAAGAGATTTTACTGTTCACACACGACAAACATGGCAGGCAGGCAAACACACCACAGCTGAACTCACTCCACTGTGCGCAAGAGAAATAAAGTAGGGAAATGATGATAATGAGAAAGTCTCATTCCAGCCCTAAATGCAAGTATGTTTTGGCCAGCCATCTTTGCAGTCAAGCAAAAAAAATTACTTTAGCATTATCTACATCTGAGGCTTTTTAGGTTCTTTGCATCTTTTATCAAGCCTTTTATGTTCAGTCATTTCCCCTGATAGCCTATTGGGTCAGCCTGATTGGTTCAGAGGATGGGCCCTGGTCATTTTTTGCCCTTGTTTCCACCATTTGTCTTTACTGCTTGTCAGCTCTTCCAGCTGATGTCAGCTACACCAAAGTCCAAGGATTTTTCTCAGACCTCTGAAACTGCACGAGAAAAAACAAAGCTGTTGAATCCATTCCTCAAGATGAAACTATGACACCATAGTACCATATTTTTCACATTCACGATTGTTTTTCCAAAACAAGTAAAATACTGATGTACTCTAAAATCCCCTTCCTTTTGCCTGTAACTTATGAAATGAAAATAGTACTTCTTTCCAAACCCCTTTTAGTGGGTGTTTTACAGCTGTTCACAGAGAGCAGACACAAGTAACAAACCTATCTTGGCCATCAGCTATAGCAATTTACTAGCAACCTTTCATGTTGGAGATGGATGACACAGAAACTCTACCTTTTTCAGTGTGCCTCCTGCCACCTGTAATATCTTCTCCAGTAAAAGAAGAATAGATATTCTGGAAGACCACAAATGTAGTAAATTATGAAATATTACAGTTTATTTTGTGTGATTTAAATAACCTGTTTTACAAATTATGTTATAAATAAATGCTGATGAAATCTACTTGTAATTCATCTTAAACTTTCTTACCACAGTGTGATCATAAGCCTTCAAAATAGATAGAAGTAATAGCCTTAACATTGTCACCCTAATTAGACATCCATAAAACCTCTCAAATGTATTTTCAGTGATTTTTTTGTCACCTTATGTAAGTTTCATAAGAATAAAAATCCCTGCTTTAAAAAAGACACTTTTCACTAAAGGTTTTTTTTTTTTTCTCAAAATAATAGCAAGTATACAAGAGAACAAGTTGAAATTTAAGGGAATACCATTAACCCCTGATATCAATACAGGCTGGGGGATGAACAGATCAAGAGTAGCCCTGCCGAGAAGGACTTGGGGGTGCTGGTGGACGAGAGTCTGGACAAGACCCAGCCATGTGCGCTCACAAACCAGAAAACCAGCTTTATCTTGGGCTGCATCAAAAGCAGCATGGCCAGCAGGGAAGAGACCTGGGGGTCCTGGTTGATGGAAAGTTGAATATGAGTCAGCAGTGCCCTGGTATCTAAGAGGGCCAACCATGTCCTGGGGGGCATCAGGCAAAGCATCGCCAGCCAGTCAAGGGCATATTCTGGGATTCTGTGATTAGCCATGACAAAAATGATTGTATTCCAAGGAGCTATTAATCAAAAGAACCAAATATTGAAACCAGTCTACCTTCTATAAGTTAGTCGTCAGTTAAGTTGGAGCATCCAATTGTTCCAGGATCCTTAACAAAAGTTTTGGACAGAGGACGTTATTATTGATCATTAGTATTGATTGGAATTACAATGTTTGCACTGTTGCCTGAGTTCATGGGTTCCTGTGTCTCCAAGAGTGGTCAGAGTCCACTTGCTCACCACTGTTTTTATTCCTGCTGAAGACCAAAGGCATTGCTGGACCTCTTGGGGGGTAGTGTGCGTGTGGGTGGTGGTGTGGGTATGTGGTGGTTTTGCAGGTACCTCTCCCCTTCTCTGGAATGAGCTATTTCTGAAGAGGTAGTTTTCTTCCGCCACAAAAACTATCCCAACTTACAGAAACTCCCCATCAGTTAACTGAAATAGCTATCTATTGAAGAAATGTCACATAAGTTTCTTGTCTTTGTTTAATATCATACTACCTATATGTCACTACTTTGGATGTGTTCTATGCATTATAGTCTTGGACTAAACTCAAGGCCCAGTTCTAACTGGTTTGGGGAACTGTTTTATTCATATCTTCTCAGAACTGCTCCTCTGCTGAGAGTGAAATTTTCAAAAGATTTTGAAACCATGTATCTCCAAGCTCTCTGTCATTGGGAAGTTGGCAAGTAATTAACTTAAACGTCTTTACTTTTTTCTCAAAAGTGCAATCAGTGGTAGTCAGAAGGAAAAACTACATTTTTCCAACAATAATGGTGAAACTACCTATTCTTGCCCTTTGTGTTCCTTTAGGCAAGGAATCTGCCAGGAAAACAAAACAAAACAAAAACAAAACAAACACAACCAACCAACCAAAACCAAACCAAAACAAGGCAAAACACAGAGTCAAAGAAGAGTATGTTTCTGGTTTATGTCTCTTCCTTCCTCAGTATTGACAACATATTAAGTTACCTTCCAAATCCATTGCAATACAAATTAAACAGCAGGAGTAGAGTTGGATTTGTTTTCCTTAATCTTGGCTTCTATCTCTTGAGAATCTGGTAATGTAGAGCTCCTCGTTTGGAGTTCCTGATCTGCATCAAAACACCTGTAACTGAGTTCTCCATGCACTCTTCATTCATTAACCTTCAAGTGGTTAACACTGTGAATTGGTTCACCATATGGGTGAAGAAGTTCACACAACTTATTTTCTTGCGTAGTATCATTTTACCAATACTGACCTCTACAGTGAATAAAACATACACAAGATTTCTTTTCCAGTCCTAAGCTAATACACTTGAAAACAAATAAAAACTTACAAAATCAGATTACAGCTACCACAATATGGAATTCTGTACTATAAATATAAAATTTTGAAGGCATAAATAAAATAACAGAGAAACTTTTTCACCTGTTAAATTATGGTATGTCATGACCACAACTGTTTCATCACCTGAGCTGTTCATAATTTATGTTGATAAAACATTTGAATATAATGAAAAAGGTAGATAGTGGGTTCAAAATCATGGAATCATAAAATAGATTGTATTGGGAGGGACCTTTAAAGTCATCTAGTCCAACACTCACTGCAGTAAACAAGGACATCTTCAACTAGATCAGATTGCTCTGTGCCCTGTCCAACCTGATATTTCCAGGGATAGGATATCCACTACCCTCTGGGCAACCTGTCCCAGTGTGTCACCACCCTCACTGTAAAAAAGTAATTCCTTATATCTAGTCTAAATGTACCCTATCTACCCTCTTTTAGCTTAACAGCATCTCCCTTTGTCCTGTTACAACAGACCCTACCAAATATGTGTCCTCATCCTTCTGGTAATCCTCCTTTAAGTTTTGAAAGGCCATAGTAAGGTCTTCCGAAAACATTCTCTTCTCCAGACTGAATAATCCCAGTTCTGTCATAGGAGAAGAGTTCCACCTTCTGATTGTTTTTGTGGCCCTCTTCTGGACACGTGTCTTTCTTGTGCAACAAAAGGAAATGTTTTCTGGAAGAATACATAGCAAAATGTTTTCTGGAAGAATACATAGCATAGAATACATCATGCCCTTACATGATGTAGATGCTGACAGTTTATTTGCATCCAAACCAGTTGTACTAGTTTATGGGGGAAAATCTGTTAAATGGGTGTGCACCATCTCAGCATCAAGAAGTCCCTAAGATTCTTCTCAGTGGAATCAGGGGCTATACAACAGGAGTTCATGCTGCTTGCCCTCCTCTAAGACTCTTTACATTCTTGCCTAGGCATGCACCATCGACTCCTGCAATGGACAGGGTCCAGGCCTTGGTCTAACTCAAGAAGCTGTTTTTTTTATTCTTGTTTAAGTGTAAGAAAGCTGATTGAGAGGGTTTTTTCATGATTTTTCCTAGACCTCAGAGGAAAAAAAAATGTTTTAAAAGTTTTGGGAGCTTTTCCAAGAAAATTTATTAAGTACTGCCAAAGATTTTTTGTGACATAAAGATATTCCTACTGAAATTTCCAGTATCTCCTTCCTTCCTTCCAGCTCCAGTGCACAGCTGACATTGGCTGTAGCACTTCATTGTATGCTTTCAGGTTCTTTCATGTTCTAGTTACTGCTAAAAGATTTAAAAAACAAACAACAACCAAAAAACCCCCAACAAACAACAACAACAAAAAACCTAAATCAGAAGCAGTTTGATATCCCCAGTAGGAACGAAAACCTGAAAAAAAAAGCCTCAGCCACCTGTGAAATGCCTCTGAATGCAGCAGCTGTGCCCAGAGGACGAGACAGCATTCACACTGCCTTCCTCATGTCATAAGTACACATATGGATGGTGCATCACATGGGTGTATAGATCATTTCTCTATTTCCTCTCTGTCTGAACAGTTCAGTCAGACACATGAAAAACCCTCCCATTTTCCCTTCCTGAGACAGCAATCATTGAAGTGGCTTTCACAGAACTCAATGAATTATCAACTGGAAAAGCAGGATCAGATGCTTCACTGGTAAAAGCAGTGAAGCGCTGCTGCTTTCAGCTGCTGAAGAGGAGTGGCAAGCATGCCTGTGGATACAACAGCACACTTGTGTAATAGGTAGATTGCAAGAAAAGGGAAAATAACAAGGATGCAGTAACAACATGAATGTGTAATAAAAAGAGATGAGAACATCAGCAACATAGACATGCAATGGAATCTCTTCTCATTCCATTTTATTCCTATGTCTGTCAGAGACTGAAATGGTTAATGATTTATACATTCTAGGAGACTCTTGCAGGATTTTGACCTTTGCATTATACCTCTGATGGGCAACTGGGCCCATCCCTCCCTCCAGTGCTGAAGGTGTCAAGCCTTGAAAAGGCCCATCAAAGCCCATCTCCCCCTCTACCAATCTTGAAAGGTGGGAACCAGGCCAGACACAAAAACTCTGTGCAGGCCCAGGGAGAGTTTGGAGGCTCGAGATATGCCCCATGACACTCACCATGGATATAATAACTCATAACTTCTTGGCATGTGGGGGCTTCTCTCCTTCACCCCCAGCAGATCAAGGTCACCACTTCAGCTGACAGACATGGAAGCGACAACTACCAAGTGTCATCGCTGGACCCCGTGGGCGGTGACTATACACGTTTTGTCCACTCTCAGCTTTTCTTTTTCTTACTCTCCCTTACTCTTATCCTGTCTTTCTCTCCCCTATGCATTTTCTCCCCCCGCAAAAGTTATCTCTATGTCACATTTTTATATGACAACACCCAAACTGCTAGCATACCTGTTGATACAAAATTGTTAAAATAAACCTTACCAATATATGTTTTCAGACACCGATTATTCAGTGTCATTTCACTCTAATCCACCCCAAGGGAATTATTGTTAAGAACCTGGGTTACTCTCCTCCCCTTTTTTTAGGGCGGGTCGTAACAATGTCAATAAGGTTTCTTGTATTGATAGTCATTGGGATTTGAATTAGCTTAGCATGAGAGAAACCTTCCTCTTGAAACCATTCACAGCAAGGCAAAGCAAAAAATTCACATTCAGTGACATGAGGTAAGGATGTCACATGGAACTGGTCGATGTGAGGATCCCTTCCAGGCAGAGTCCACATCCATAGTTCTGCAGAAACTCTAAACCAAGCTACGTATATCTATCATAACTTATTATGCAGAAATCTCAAAGCAGCTGAAAATTCCCAGTGTCCCCATTATATTGATAGGTTATTCTCATTAACCCACCCCTATACACTCAGTCTTTTGAATGCCTAGTACAGCACCAGCACACGGAGCTGTCCCACATGGACATTAGCCCTTACAAGGTCTACCGAGGGCTTTCCTCCTGGGTGCTTCGACAGGTCTGTCTGAAGAAGGACTTTGAACTATTCACAAAGATAATTAATCAAATAGGGAAAGTAAATAGTGAGCAAAACCAACAGAAATCAATTTCTAGGCTTTTGAATGGGCACGGTCTCTGTGCTTCTTAATATAAATCCTAAAAAAGTTAGCAATTAGACAGTGTAATAGATCTTCTGTGTTTTTAGACAATCAACATACCTGAAAAAGATTAAAACGTTGTGCTAACAACAGGAGGTGTTTAAATCACATGTAAAACATTGTGTGGTCTTTTTAGTTTTACAAGTTCAAAAAACAATTTCTGAATAACCACTATGGTGCCATTCCCATTAAATTATGTAGAGCTTTTCGTAAGTGCCTCTGAGAGTGTTTTAAGAGCACACCTTTCAAGTTAGCAATTTTTCTTAATCAGTTTTCAGACAGTTGCAAGTCACTCTGATCTATGTAAAAAAACCAATTCTAGAAAGAGTGGATTTTCTTTCACTCCTGTTCAAAATCAGTTTATTTCCAATGAGTTCAGATTTGTTCAGTTTAAAGGCAGTGGTAATAAGATTATAAACAGAACCACTGTTTTTTGACTCATTTAACAATTTGAAGTGAAGGAAAGCTTCATCATTTACACATCAATATGGAGGACAAACCATGTAATGCTGAAGGAAGGGAGGTGCAAGAGACTGGTTTTCTCTTGAAAAATGGTTGATATGTCCAGATGTCAATTTGAATATGTAGTGAAAAAATTTCATGGCAAGGATTCAAAGAATGACTAGCAGAACAATCTCATGGCATATGTATAAAAAACAAACAAACAAACAAAACCAAAACAAAAAAAAAAGACAGCTGGTCTTGAGTATGGACTGCAGTGCTGTTTTCAGGCGTTTGAAGTCCAACAGCATTTCTCAAGGGAGAAGGAGGCAATATGGTTTTTGATCTTTTTTAATACAGTTCCTGCTATTCCATTTTAGAGATAAGTCCACAGCCCTTAAACTTTGCAGCCCTTAATCAAGCTGCAAAGCAGCAGTGATTAAATTAATAAACTTGTTTTAAGAGTCCAAAGTTATGAGATCATGTCAAAGTCTGCTTCCAGTTACACTTGTGGAGCCACAAAAGAATTACAGTAAAATTGTAACTTGTATCAGCTGCTGTTTATGTTAGTTCACAGCTGCAAGCTAATTGTTTATAGCTAATAAAAATCAAACAGTGCTTGACCTTTGGAAATTAGGCAGTCTTTTGTAGACTTTCTGCTGCATGGTATGAGCTTTGTCTGATTCATGATTATTCAGCTAATTAAATATGGGCTTCACAGATTTCCTACTTGGAGAAGTGAGGGTGTATCAATTTTGGCAAAGAATTCCATATCAATTCTGGCAAAGAATGTGGAGAAAGGGAAAGAAATGGTAGTGATTTTCCCTGGTGTGCCAGGGGTGTCTATCTTCTTACATGCAGTCTTTGCTAGCTATAATTTATGATGCTTTTCTGTTCAAAGTCACAAAAATTTGGGAGATTTTAAGAGCAAATGGCACAATTTCCTTGAAAACAAAAAACCTGGCCTCATACCATTAAACAAAAACCAAAAAACATAAACCATGAAATAACAAAAGTAAGAATCACAACTGTTTTGGACAAATTCCATCAAAATTTCAAATAGCAAAGGATTTATCTTTTGCTTACTGAAAGTTCCACTCAGCATTTCCCTCTTTTATTAATTACTGACAAACTGTGGGATCCCCACTGACCATAAGCAGGAAAGTGTATGATAAGAAATTTCTATTTTCTAACATTTTATTAATTATTTTCTAAATATTGCCATTGCATTCTATTACATTATTAATATTTATAGTGAGAGCAACATTAGGCAGTACAACTGATGTAAAAATATCTTCATGTCCTTTGTGTGATAGCTATCAAATAGAGCTGCATTGAACGAAGATGAAATTTTGCTGCCTGATGTGAGGTAACAATCTGTTGAATATATTCTGTGTGCCTGCCAGGAATGAACCCAACCTACTTTATTGTTGCTGTTGTTGCTGCTGGAACTGATGCCAGCTGGCAATGCCCTCAGCTGTGAGGTGCTCTGCTATTAGCTTTTTAGAAGTGCCCAGCATCCTCCGATAGCTACTGGAAAACTGAATGGCAGCACTGGAGACACACTGTCAGGGTATAATATTTTAACAAATATGCATCAGCCAGCATGCAGAAACTGACTGCCTATGCTTTCAGAGCCAGTGGCAAGTGTAAAGTACTTTAGCTTTAATTTCTTCTGATGAAGTTTTGCCTAACTCTTTCCCATATGCATAGGAACACATCTGCAATTCTAAATTTCTGGTTGCAAGAAATTTCCGGTTGCAAGAAATTTCCAGTTGCAAGTTGCATATTAATTCCTCTGGGCCAAATTTTGGGACAGTAGTTCAGGAGTATTTTGGAATCCTTAGCTCTCTCAACAAGACGTGAGTTCAGAAAATTTGTACCCTATTTTAGTTATTATGCTGGGTATTTCAGATGGCCAAGGTCTTCCATATATCCAGTCCTTTATATTTTGCTTAAAGAAGATACAAACAGCTAGTGGGCTACTTCTACTATCACAGCCTGAAGCTGTGATAGTCTAAAATAACCCTATGGAAGTCTATGATACTGTCATAGAAAAATCTCCACCTTTTTCCTGCTGAATCAGGAATGGTTACCTCCTTTAACAGGTATTTCTTAAAACATTCATAGAACAAAAGTTTCAGAATAT
This sequence comes from Lepidothrix coronata, assembly GCF_001604755.1. Lineage (NCBI taxonomy): Eukaryota > Metazoa > Chordata > Aves > Passeriformes > Pipridae > Lepidothrix > Lepidothrix coronata. The sequence continues at coordinate 1,755,768 of NW_016690235.1, read as the reverse complement.
TGTAGCTGCACTGCTGGTATGAGGTGGTCATTCACTACCATGTAAGCTTTTCAAGGTCAAATAAAAGTTTAGCTAGAAATTTACATCAGATGGAATACTCGATTCTTAGTAGTAAGATCTTTTAAAGGCTTTTCTAGCTTTTGGCAGTGACATACTGTATGCTGCAGGCTCACTATGGCTCCTCAGCAGGTCATATATTTTCCTTTATGCTCAGCTGAGTGTAGCTAAAATCAATTTTTAAGTCACGTTGCTATATTATCCATCTTTACTGTTGCAGACAAGGTGGATAATTGTTTGCTATCTTAGAGGTCCCTGAGTTACAAAACTAAATCGTTTTCCCAAAACTCTGTTGTAAGTCTCAAAGTGACTATTGTTTGCTACTTGCAGGGTATTTGTGTATATCATTTCCACAAAGAAGGACATATGTGCAACCATCAAGATATACATACACATACTCAAACCCAAATAATAAATAATTTCTTTTTGCAAGTGCTGTTCTTCAAAAGTAAGGAAGAATTTGGTCATTCCTACAAACAGCTATGAAATGAAAATAACTATGAAAGAAAGATTTCTGTTTCCATTAACCAGACAAAATGTATATTAGATATGATGAATCTTCTTTGCATGAATATAGAGCACATTAATAATTCAGCAAAATCAGTGAATTTCCTCTGTTCCACTGCACATAAAAGGTAAATTACAAAGCTGATATAATTCTTAGGGATACATTTTCTGTAGGACCACGTTTTGTGTCTGCCAAAACAGATTTGTTCTTGTGTATTCTTTTCTATTAAATGACTTAATTTTTTATCAATTATTGTTGCCCAGCAAGATCACTGTTCTTTCTGAGTATGGGACAGAATGCACACTGTCGCACATCAACCTTTCTGTAGTGAAATTTCTGCTTTTTCTCCACAGACTGATATTGTCAGCTTCTGGAAATCTTTCCACCTTGAAGATAACTCTCTGGCACAGTGGTCCCCAGAAGGAACCATGGCTGATCACAGCCCACCAGCAGCAGGAAATATGACCTCTGGTACCATTCAGATCTTCTGTCAAATAACTGTGGCAGACAGAAAAGGTCCTAGCTGGTCTCTGCTGTTTTCATCAGTTTCCTTGTTGACTTGTGCTGGAAGCAATACACCGACATCATCTCCTTTTTATTCTCCAGCCTATCCGCAGTTTGAAGAGCCACTTTAGTCCTTCAAATGGCTTGTAATGTCGTACCAAGGCATTCAGTACAAACTTCAAACTTGCCGCTCTGGGGGGGTTGATGTTTAATATGATATGTCTTGGCTCCTCTAACCTGAAGATGGATTTCTTCCTGGCCTAAAAATCTGTTTTTATTTTTTTCCCTAAACATGAGTTTTTTAATAGATCGGATAAGTCTGAGTTTTGTAACATCATTTAGCTAATTTAGCACTTGATATGACCTATTTCCAATCTTCAGAGGATGTGATAGGAAAAGGGAAAAAAAGTGCCTGTATTTTCCTCTTATGAAGGAAAAAATATCTCCTGATATTAGAATGGTAAAATACCCTTGAAGACCTTTACAGGTGTAGCGGGTTGACCCTGGCTGGATACCAGGTACCCACTAAAGCCACCCTCTCTCTCCCCTTAGCAGCTGGACAGAGGAGAGAAAAAAAACAGCTAAGGATTCATGAGTTGAGATAACAGCTGGGAGGGGTCACTTGCTGATCACCATTAGAGGCAAAACAGACTCAAAGTGGGGATATTAAATGAATTTACTATTAACAGGATCAGAGCAAAAGAGTGAGAAGTAAAATAATCTTAAAAATACCTCCCCCCCTTCCTTCCATATTTTCCCTCCCCTGCCCACCCAGCAGTGCAGGGGGACAGGGAATGGGGGTTGCAATCAGTTGTTTCTGCTGCTGCTCAGGGAGAGGAGTCCTTCCCCTGCTCCTTTGGGGTCCCTCCCATGGGATAGAGTCCTTGATGGATGTCTCCAGTGTGAGTCCATCCCTCAGGCAGCAGTTCTTCCCAAACTGCTGTCCTGTGGGTGACTCCTCCATGGGGTGCAGCCCTTCACAGATGAGCTGTACCAACGTGGGTCCCCCACAGGGGCCAGAAGCCCTGCCCAGGAAAAACCCATTCCAACATGGTTTCCCTCTCCAAGGGCTGCAGGTCTCTGGCAGGACCCTGCTCCATCTTGGGGCTCCCACAGTGTTATAGCCTCTTTCATGCATCCACCTGCTCCAGCATGGGCTCCTCCATGGGCTGCAGCGGGGACTCTGCACCCCGATGGTCCTCCACAGGCTGCAGGGGCACATCTCTGTTGCCTGGAGCACCTCCTGCCCCTCCTTCTGCACTGACCTTGGTGTCTACCTTGTTGTTCCCATGTTCTCACTCTGCTCTTCCCTGGCTGGAATTCTTTCTGTCCAATACCTTCTGTTCTTAAATATGTTATCACAGAGGTGTTACTGTTACTCCTGATTGGCTCAGCCTTGGCCAGCAGCAGGAAGTCCATCCTGGAGCCAGCTGACATTGGCTCCACAGGACACAGGAAGCTTCTGGCAGCTTCTAACAGAAGCCACCCCTGTAGCCCCTCCCTCCATCACCAACACCTAGCCACAGAAAGCCACTATAACAGGTGACCAAGGAAAACCCTATATCAGTACCTACATACGAAGTAAATATGGCACAAAAAGTAGCAATTTGGTGTCTTTTCTAACTCTTCTGCAGATATTGCCTCATTGCAAAGTTAAAGACAAATGCCACTAACATGATTGACCACTATGGGAATTTCCTTCTCAATGGAAAAAGATATCAATGATATATTTTGTATAAGGCACAGAAAAGTAATGCAACAGCAACAAAGCTTTTTGGAGTTTCTAGCGATTTCAGCAGAAAATAAAATATTTATCACATTGCTACATGGACTAGCCAAGTCTGTAGCGAAGTGAAATTTCATCATGCAAGGATCAAAACTGCTACCACTGTTGGCAACTTTTTTGACAGAAACTAACATTGTGCAACTCCTAACGTGTTGCAAAAAAAGCTTACATTATGCCCTGAATTTTGTTCTCAAGAGGCAATTCTCCTCATTTCCTTCAGTTATAATGGATGTTGTATACCTTCAATTCCTACCTTCCATTCAGGACTCTCAGTTTTAGCTGTGTGTTAAGGTGTAAGGCAGATCTGAATAAGGAGCACCATGTATTAGGAAATAATTCAGGCTGTGTCAAGTTTATTTTAATCCCTCTCTAAAGATCCCAGAAAAATCTGACCACTACTCAAGTTTAAGTACCAAATAGAGTACCCAAGGATGACGAAAATAAAGAAGCCTAGAGCAGCTACAGTAACTCATTGACATTATGCCAAATATACTGAGCCAAATCCATTCCTCATGTAAGTATTTTGACCACAGTGGAGTTACACTAGAGTAGAATTTATTCAGCATCCTCTGATTAGAGGGAAATTCAGTTCTAAAGCAGAGGATGAAATTCCTGACCCGAGTATAATAAAGAGAGATGGAATGGAAGGGATCAAATAAACGAAGATAGAAAGTCGTCGACTTATACTATTCTGAAAGTCAATCTGCCCTTGTAAAACTTTGTTCGGAGATTACAAGAGTTTAGCGTGGATATTTGGAGATCTCAAAAATCATCTGTACAAGACAAAGATAAAGCGTATCTTCAGTGAGGGTGCAAACAACATTATTGAGATTAAATTGCAGCAAAGGAAGAAAATGTGTTTTTCAAGTACAACGCTGTAGAATCTACAGAACAGCTATTACAGACTTCAAAGGAAGAACACAATACAATGGCACAAAGGAAAATCACTGGACCACCTTCCTCCATGGAGCAATAAAAGCAGTGATTTGTGCGGACATAGATAGAATGTCTCCCCAGAAACTATTGTATTTAGGGATGGCCTTATATAGAAAATTCTCTCCAGTTTGCTTCTTTCTTTCCTTCTTTCTTTCTTTTCTTTTTTCTTCCTTTTTCTTTTCCTTTTTCTTTTCCTTTTTCTTTTCCTTTTTCTTTTTCTTTTTCTTTTTCTTTTTCTTTTTCTTTTTCTTTTTCTTT
>NW_016690235.1:1735063-1751055 GCF_001604755.1 Lepidothrix coronata | reverse complement strand
AAGTCCAGAAGGATGCTGAAACTGAAACCATACACCGTTGAAAACTCAACAAAACAATATTTATTACCAAGAGGTTGCCAACAAAATGAAAATAAGCCCTCAGTACGACTTCCCCATAACTCAGGCGTTAATTATGAAGTTCTTACCAAACCTCAGAATGCCTAGAATTACCCATAGCAGATGCTACATCCTCGGAGTGTCAGTAGGCTCACAAGGCAGCAGGCATCCCTGCAAAAGACAATGTTGTCCTTTGAGGTGAAGCTTGCGCCCCGCCCCCACCCCCCCAGCATGAGCTATCTGCTTCTTATCCAATTTACTGGTGACATTTACGTGGGCAGGTGTGGCCATCACTGCACAGCTAGAGGCCTTCAGTCCCTCCCCCCGTCATGCAAGTGGCATCTCTTCTGCGCGTGGGTACTCCGGAATTTTCCAGCACATGCATGTTGCACCTCAGGGTGTCTTTCCTAAAAGACTCTGGGGGCTTACTTCATCCTCTCCCTCTTCAACTTCTTCTTCAAATGCCCCTGGATGCCCGTCAACCAATAGCAAGGTACCAATTAGTTGTAGTTTATACAGGATGCTCCCTTCAAGGACAAAATTCTAGTTTATCAGTGCTTGTTTTCTCATAACTTGGCAGGAAAAGACTAGATTATCACAGGTGGCTGGGTTAACCACAGAGCAAAAAAATAGCAGCATCTAATTAAGTACAAATACAAGGGTACAGACTTTCTTCCCATATATGGACACATTACATTTCAGAATCTAAAACTGCTTTTAGTTAATCACATTTTAACAACCTTCTATTATCTCTATGATCACCAGCGTCCTCTTTCCTTTACTGTTCCATAGGTATACAACAAGCAGTAGCTAAATTGCTACTATGACACTGACTGTGGCCCCATGTCCTAAGGGGAAAAACGCCTCTTTTTCTTTGATGGACACTTTCCAATTGCATAGCTTATTCTGCTTCCTAAGTGTAATCACAGAATAGTTTTCCATTTTTACTATAAATATAACTATATTATCGGATTTATTTGTGTCTTTTCTTCTCAAGGCTTATTTGAAAGAATACTCAGGGAGCTTACATGGCATACAAATTTTACTACTTCAACATGATGTATATAACCACAGCAATGTCTGTCCTCAGTGGTGTACCAGCATGCCTTAGCGTTCAATAAATACTTTTGTTAAAGCTTCTTCAGATTGAACATGTAATAAAATTGCAATTTTTAGAATGATAATATTACAGACAAAATGAAAACTTCTTCACAATCTGATGATTTTAAATCCAGTTTTATTCAGCGTTAGACCTTGTAAATGTGAGATCCAGCTGTAAGTACCAAGACCTTTTAAATGTGAGATCCAACTGTAAGTACCAAGACAGTCTATGGATTTGGGGGCACAATTTGCATTAAAATAAACATAAATTTTCCAAACTTTAGTAGAATTTATTTTAGCTAAGTGGCTTTGATTTCCTTTTAATATTACTTGTTCCACACTTTTAACTAAACAGATCAACTTGCTTACTTGATATTTTTCATTTTATTATGGACACACATATTTAATATTTTGCTGAAATGCCAGTCCTGTTTTCTCTCTCAACTTCTGTTGTCTCTGAATTTATAAAGTTCTATTTCCCCTTCTGTTTGCTAGATTGTAATTATTTTATTGATAGAAAATACCACTAGGGACAAAAAGTTTAAAAACTGTTTTTTTTGGGGGATTCACTGTTTGGTCCCAAAGGCGAGAAATGAACTTCTAGAGATTTCTAGAATTTAAGGACTATTCAGATGACAATCAAGTATCACTGAAACTACTGGTTTAGATGCAAATTGAATTAGTTTAATTGTGCTAGGAATTATTAATAATGATACTTGGCAGCAGCAGCATATCAATAAAACAAAGTTAAGCACAGTTGTAGTTAAGTAATAATACAAAGTATACTCCCATATAAATTAAGTTTCTTGGGATTTTAATCAATCTTTTATGTTCCCATATGAACTAAGCTTCTTAGTATTTTAATCAGTCTTGTGAGTGCCACTGCACATCATTTTGTCATGAGCACAAATCAGTCACTCAAACACTTCAAGAAGTATACCATTTTGCCTGAAACTTTGGACAATAACACAAAAGGCTCTTCAGCCAGAAATCATAAAGTCTTCCTATCCAGAAATTCCTGAGAAGCAGAGTCAGCAAATTCGTCATCTTGATGGAGTAAACTTAAAGTAATTTTGTTCTCTGGTAAGAGAGTATTATTTTTGAAGACCAGCATTCAAAAGAAAAATGTTGATTTAAAATGACATGCCAGTTCTTACTAGTTCTTAGCCTGTTTATGTTTCCATTTAAAATTTCAGAGTGTGGTAGCTGAAAGCCTCACAATAAAACAACTTGGTTTTCCTCTACTGCTTGCTTTATGCATTTTATACAATTTCATAGCACTGGTTTCAATGTTTCTCCTTTCTAATGAACTCTCAGCTTTTCTTAGTGATCTCAAATGTCTTTAGCAGATCCACAAAGAAAAGTAACCACTTAGGACTACAGAAAAGTATTATATGTTTTTGAAATGAACAAACTCATGAGGAGGTTTGGAAACTCAAAATCATTCTAAAAAGACAAGGTAAAAAGAGTAGTTTTCAATATTTCTTTATTTTTTAAAGTGTGTGCATGACTTAAGCATACAAATATTCCCGATCCTTACCTCAAATATGCAGAAAGAGAATAAAAAATATGCAGCCTGAACCTAAAACATTAATTTCTTTCCTCACTTCAGTGCTACTCTTGTACATTAAAATTTTTTAATCAGTGATTTCAGAATCAGTCATTTTATGGTTGCTATCCTACACAAAACATTTTTTTTTCCTGTATTTATGTAGGGAGTAAAGGGAGTAATAAGAATGTATCCCAAGAAGCAGAAAGATTTGTAGACATTTTTCTTATACTGCAGAATCATGTAAAGACCTTAAAAATGTAGAAGCCTGTTGATAACGTGCTGTGTAACACATTTTAAATGTGCATCCTTTGCCATGCAGTAGACTTCACGGATCATTAGAATCACAGAATCACAGAATGTTTTGGACTGGAAGGGACCCTAAAGATGATCTAGTTCCAGCCCCTCTGCTGTGGACACAAGACCTTTCACTAGACTAGGCAGCTCAGAGCTCCATCCAACTTGGCCTTAACTGAAGTTTTCCAGCATTCATCAGAGGAATAAAGTAAGTGATCAGAGTCCAAGTTTTGAATGTTTTATGCACAGGTGTATTCCTCTTTACTTATTTTCTTGGTCAATTAACACATTTCCTCTCTGCTTTTGATCTGGATCCATTCCTTTTTAAGAGTTCTTACAGAGTACTAAGTATGTTCTTTGAACCCACAACCTGAAATATTTTTGCTATACCTCCATGTATGTAGTCTCTCAAATAAATACTGCTCCTACAGCCAGTTGTATTTCAAAGAAATGAATTTTGAACTTAACCGGGCATACTCTTGAAAATGAAGCAAATAGTTGCAGGAAAGAGGAAAAAGAGAGAAAGAGAAGGGCAGAAGGGGAAGAGAAAAAGGGGAGAAAAGGGGCAATTTTTTTTATATTTCCAAAGGATAATGTTCCAAGTCTTCATAAACAAACAAACAAGCAAATACAACAACACCTAAAAACCAACAAAACAAAACAAAACAAAACAGAAAAAACTTTGCTTTAGAATGTTCTGAAACACACTTTCTATATTTTAGAAAGTAAATAATCTCCTAAATAAAAATATTTGACTTTGAGTCAAATCAATGTCTTGCCAGATCAGAAAATACATGTTTTTATTTCATTTAACTAAGGAAAATTTAACTTGAGAAAGAATAAAAAGCAATTTTTCAGGCAGAGCAGAGAAGGGGAAACAGTTATTTTCACTTGTTTGGCTGCTAGCCATTTAGAAACACTCTCCTTCTGTATTCAGTCTTATATATCTATGCTGTAGAAAGCATATTTACAAAACAGTTTGATTTTTTTCTTCCTTTCAATTAACCGCTGTGCCATAGAATGTTCCAGTAATCTTTTTTCACATTCTCGTTTAATCTTCATCTCACTCCCCAGTGATTTGATCTTTTCCCTTTGTTATTTTGCAGAACTGCCTTCCTCTGGGTAGGCATGAATTGCAAAAGCAATTTCTCCCACTTTTCTGGTCAGCTTTTTGTAATAGCATCCCTGCCTTCCCTTTGGTCTTGTTTTGGGATGAAAGGTCTCTTCCTTCCAAAGTCCTGGGAGCTGAGATGGCCAGAGAGCTTCTTTTCACAAGCAGCACGGATCCTTTTTAGAACCCTTGTACTTTTCTGAATGACAACTCTCCAGAGATATCTGTTTATTTATGTCTGCCACTGAATCTGTGTTTTCCTCCAGCATCTGAGTGAGTAGTGGGGTTTTGCTCTTGTCACAAGGAGAACCTTCAAGATGTAGGGGCAGCAACGTGATGGGAGGCTTCACAGGGAGCTTCCTATAGATGCAGGATTTTATTCATAAAGGTTTAGAGCAATATAGAGTCAGGAGTTACAGCAACCGATCTGAATATAAACAATATTGTGTGAAATATACACTATTGAGATTTATGCAATGATTTGCTACTGTTACTTTTTTCTAAGCACATCAGCATCAAGAGCTCAAGTCTCAAGTCTGATGGATCACACCATGTATTAAATCTTGGGCAAAATCAAAGTTTTAACTAACATAAAAATCCTTTGGTTATTAACAAGTCTCTGTACAGCACACGAGGAAAACATCATTAAGAAGGCATGATGCAGTGAGGTCTGAGGTATCACAGTGGCTACTAGTGTTTTACTTGTGCAGCAGTGCCACACATGTCACATCTTTCTGGAGGAAGATACATTGGGGCAGTAACTATACAAACGTGAAGCAACACGGGATGGGCAAACATATTCCATTTAAAAGAGCAAATCAAAGAGTGACCTTACAAAAAAAAAAAATTGTATTTTAAACAGAATTAATAACCTTGGAAAAATATTGAGGTAAAGCGCTGATATGGTTAAAAATGCCTACAGTTCCTACAGTGAACAACAGCATTGTCAATCTTAGTTACTGATTAAAAAAAAATTCATAGAAAATATTTTTCTGATCAAAAGTCTGGCAAATTGTATCTGACAACACTGGCTTTTTGCCTTCTATTTTTATACCTAATCTCTCCTTGTTCTCTCAGTTATGCAAGGAGCAACATTGGAACTCTCTGCCCTGCAGAATGCCGGGCTTTTAAACGTGCACTCCATGCACCATTTTAATTTCTGATACTGGATTTAGCATCAGAATTGTGCTTTACAGGAGTGGAAAAAACCCCCAAGTTCAGTGGTGATGAAGAACCATATTACATAGTGAAAATTGCCAAATTTTTCCATTAACAACCCTATTTTTTGATTCCTATTTTTCTTCGAGAATGTGTAGTTGAATGGGGAACACTTCTATCTTACCAATTCCAGTATCTCATCTCACTGTGTACATTTAGATCACCAGTAAGATGAAAGCATGATGGATGAAAAAAGGAAGGGAGTGCAGGAGCTGGAAGTAGGAAAATCAAGGCTTAAATCCAGTCTGAGCTATTTGTGAATTATTTTCATGGACATTTCACCATAAAACTCTTACTGACTTAAGGACAAGCATCAGCAGTTCTTCAGCTGGTGCAGTACTTTAATTTCATATCTCTTTGATTACCTCACAACACTACGATATGTGTGTAATAAAAGAAAAATCTTTAATATCCTTACCCACCTGCAAGGGCAATATAATTTCCTACCACCTTCACACTGCTCAAAAATAAAGCAGTATCTTTTTCATGCTCATTAAAGCAGTGTTAATAAAGAATGGGCACTGTTTATCAATGTCTCCTGCTGGTTACTACGCACGGGTGATATTATTTCTCCTCAAGATGTCTGCCATGCTCACAGGAACGTTACTTATCTGTAAAATGGCTGACAAATGATGTGGCTTCAGAAGTGGCATTTGCTGCCTTGGAGCACATTTTGCAGAATATGCATGCTGAGAAATGCTTCCTACATTTCCAAATTCTGTAATTCTGGGCTGAGCAGGAGATTTATCTCTCCTTAAAATCAGAAATGTGTCACTGACTGAGACATTTGCCTTTGTTCCTTTAAACATTGAATTAAGGTCATGATCTTAGAGAAGGTATTAATAAAGTAACTACATAATAGAGATGAGAGCTTAAATAATGCAGTGACTTTATAGCTGGAAATCAGTTTTGCACTCAGCACTAGCAGCCACAGATTCAATGGGGGAAAAAAAAAAAGGGTATGAAATTTAAAGGAAATCTTCAGAGCATGTAACTTCAATTGTAATATTAAAGGGAAACAGAGCAGGCAACACAACAGAGAGTGAGAGCTTAGCTCTTCCTCCTTTGTCTCTATGCTCTGCTTGCTCCTGGTGTTAAATAATCCTCAGTATAGTGGATGTAATATACTGTAGTAAAAGAGGTCAGTTTAAACCCTACAACAGATATTACATGAAATTATCTGGTGGGAGTGTGCCACTGTGCACACAGATGTAAAAAGGGATTTGGACAACTATTTAGCTCATGGTAAAAAGTGTAGCCACTTACATAAGAAGCAACTCTTTAGAAACACTGACAAAAATCCTGAAATAAGTGTTCTGCTGTTCAGACATGTGAAGGAATGGCATAAAAAATGAAACATGAGCAGCAATTTAAAAAAAATCATTAATTAATTCGGTAAGAGACATTTTCTAGTCTCAGACCATCAAATGGACTTCATTTTGTGCCTGTGCTTCAAATTACCTGAGAGACTTATCTCCTGAAGACAGACCTAATCGGAACAAATGGCAAAAGCTCCTGAGGTTTCAAAAGCCAATATGCAAAGATGACTGGTATTCAAATGTTAGCTGCTATGAAGTGTACTGCACAAGGTTTTCAAATTAACCCATTTACTACATTTTAGATAATCAAAGTAGCATGTTTTGCATTTTATGAAATTTCCCATAGTTACTTGGCCCTGCCCTAATATTTACTAATGGATCAAAAATTACTCTGGGTGTTACTAATGTTTCTGAGAACTATTTTCCTCTTGACTTTTCTGCTTATTGCAATGTGTAACTTAGTTACTTCCTTCTAAATATTTTCAAACTTGGGCAGAACTCTGAAATAATACAGAAGTCCCATAAATAGGATTAGATATGGAGTAGTATCTGCTCTGGGCAGATTTCTTAATGAATCATGTCCAGTCTGCTGTGTGTCACCACCCCCATCTGATGTTTGCTCTTACACTTTTCAAAAGAAGCAGACTCAAATGAAGTATAATTGTTTAGTAAAGAATAAAAAATAGGTGCTTGTAGTTAATTACTTAACACAGAAAATTTGTTTTCAATATGCTGCTTGGACTATAAAACTGAGGAGACACGCTTAAATGTACTAAAAACTCATCACAAAACCCTATGAAAGCAAATAAACAAAAAAACCAACTCAGTGCTCAGCAGTTTAAAGCTATATACAGGGCAGCTTTGGCCACTAGTTTGGAATTCTTAATGCCACAATTTTTCAAAACCTAAGGTTTTAAGCTAAAGTTCCAGGGTCTGAACAATTGCTCCTGTCCAAACCAGGTTAAGTAACAGTGTGTCTTGACTTAATGAGAGAGCAGAGGAGATGTGTGAAGCGCCACCAGAGGAAACATCACAAGCCATTTAGATGTGGTGGGTTGGAATTAGACAGAAGATGCAGCTTTGAAGTGGGACCACATTACTGCCACAGATGAGATGATCAGGAAGAACTAGATAATGTCTTCTTCAAACAACTAGAAGAAGGCTCCTTTGAACAGATCTCTGTCTTCATGAGTGACCTAACCACCCCAGCATCTGCAGGAATGGAAATAGAGCATGGAACAATCAATCCAGGAGGTGGTAGAATCCAAAGTCCTAAGAGGAAGAAAGAGGGGAAAAAGTTAGGGCTTATCCTCAGCTGGAATTAAATTAGGTTAGGAAATATTTAAACAAACTTCACAGATACAAATTCATTGGGTGTCACAGGATGCACCCACAAGTGCATTTTGAGGCAACTCTTGATTATCTTTGAAAACTCACAGTGAACAGGGAGAAAGAAAATAGACTCTTCTCTCCAGGAAAGGAAAACAGGAAAAGAAGGAAACTGAATAGGTGAGCTCAGAGGGCTGTGACCAGGGGCACAAAATCTCCAGCTGGAGGACTATCAGCGATGGTGTACCCCAATGGTCAGTAAGACCACGAGGATCAATATTATTTTACCTCTTTCCCACTGACACGGATGCAAGGATGGGCAACACTCTTAACGAGTCTGCAGATGACACAAAATGGGGAGGAGTGGCTGATAGGCTGGATGGATGTGCTACCTTCCAAAGGGAGTTGGATAGTTTGGAGAAATGGGCCAACAGGAACTTGTTGAAGTCCATATTCTTCAATTGGAAATGCCAAATTCTGCAGCTGGGATGGAATGACCCTAGGTATCAGTACACACTGGGAGCCAACTAGTTGGGAAAGAGCATGACAGAAATGGACTCAGGGTTCTTTTTTTTTTCATGAGCCAGCAATGTGTTCTTGTACCAAACAAGACCAGTGGTCTTCTGGGCTACACTAGGAGACCTGCTGTAATTAGGTCAAAGGAGGTGATCCTTCCCCTCTGCTTAAGCTCTGGTGTGACAAATCTAGAGAGCCAAGTTCATTTTGGATCTCCCCAGTACCAGGGAGACATGGATCTACAGGAGCAAGTCCAGCAAACAGCCACAAAGGAGATAGAGGACTGAAGCATGTCTTATACAAGTTGAAGATAGAGATCCGAGGCTGTTCAGGTTGGAGAAAAAAAGGGTGTTTTATCCATGCATGTAAATATCTGATGGCAGGGCATGGTAGTCAGACTGGATGATCTCTGGAGGTGCCTGCCAACTTTAGCAAATTGATGATTGTGTGGCTCTGTGAATATGGACTGCCAATTGCTGAATTTATGTAGGATTTTAAAACAAAATTGCTCAGAACTTTTAAAAGTGTGTAAATAGTCCCTTCATTCTGGTAGATATCATCTTTCTTGGTTGAAGAATGACTCGGAACTCATTTACTTCAAAAGAAGCATTTCTATTTATTTAAAAGAAACTGCAACAAACTCCTTCAAGGATTTATAATAAAAACTTCTAAAATTCATAAAGTTACTTTGTTTGCTTTAAAGTTATTCAAATTACCAGTTTCTTATTACCTGCAGTAACATCAAAAATTTGAAGTAGCTTGAAAATTACTCTTTGCACATAATTATATGTTAATTCTCTTATGATTTTTAAAGGCAGCTAATATTAATGGGCACAAGTAATCAGTGAAAAAACTATCAGAGGGCCTTGATCACAGAATCACAGAATCACAGAATCATTTATGTTGGAAAAGACTTCCAAGATCACCAAGCCCAACCTTTGACCAATCACCGTCTTCTCAACTGGACCATGGCACTAAGTGCCACGTCCAGTCCTTTCTTGAACACCCCCAGGGATGGTGACTCCACCATCTCCCCGGGCAGTCCATTCCTATGTTTGACAACCCTGTCGACAAAGAAATTCTTCCTGATGTCCAACCTGAACCTCCCTTGGTGCAGCTCATGGCTACGTCCTCTTGTTCTGGTGCAGGACACCTGGGAGAGGAGCTGACCTCCACTTTGCTACAATCTCCTTTCAGGTAGCTGTAGAGAGTCTCCTTTTCTCCAGGCTAAACAATGCCAGCTCCCTCAGCCGCTCCTAATACAACTTTTTAGACCCTTTACCAGCTGCTTTACCCTTCTCTGGACATGCTCCAGCAACTCAATGTCCTTCTGGCAGGGAGGAGCCAAGAGCTGGACACAGGACTTGAGGTGTGGCTTCACCATTGCAAGTACAGGGGGACAGTCTTGTTGGACTCACCATTGCTGATACAAGCCAGGATTCCACTGGCCTTCTTGGCCAGCTGGGCACACTGCTGGCTCATGCTCAGCTGCTGTCAACCAGCACCACCAGATCCTTCTCTGCCAGGCACCTTTCCAGGTACTCTTCCCCCAGTCTGTTTGTTGTGGCCAAAGGTTATGATTTGGCACTCCATCTTTTTTGAACTTCATACCATTGCTATGATCACACAAATCTCCTACTAGGGCATCCTGTCCTACCTTATGTTTAAAAAAAACAAACAGGTAATGAAACAGCATGCTTCAGGATTCTTCTCAAAAAGAGGCAATGCAACAGTAGGTTCTCATTGGACAAACTTTGTTACAGTGAATCTGTAAAAGGAAAAGAAGCACTGAAACATTTTAATGCTTGATCCATACGATATAATCAATTACTCTGCACCTCAATACTGGCCTCTCTATTCCTTTCAGTTACTGACATTGTGTGTTGCAGGCTGTGATAGTAAAATGTGCAGTTTTATGACCAACTACACCACAATGTAGGATAATTAGTAAACTGGCATAGGATTGCTGTTACTTCTTTTGTTGGGGACTAGCAAGGATCAGCTATGGTTTCACTGCAACAACCGTCTGCCTACTCAGAAGAGCAAAAATACAAATCTGAATTTCCAGACAAGCCAAGGAGCTTCTCCAAATTCCAGGCAAGCAGCCCTCACTTAGTGTTGCAGGACACACAAACACATCAGCTTGTCTTTGCTGCTCAGCCACATACTGCTCAGAGCTGCACAGCACTGCAGCCCCCAATGCAGCATTCAGAAACATGACATTCAAGTTTCTGTCTTCAATTTAAGCTGTACAACCACCACTCTACAGCTTAGAAGGCCGACAAGGAGAGCCACGGACTACTGAGGCTTAAAGACATGGGCTTGATTGTTTTCCTTTCAGAAAAAGTTAAAAAAAATGTTCACTTTTGAATCCACCAGCTGACGGGTGATTACGAATGCTAAAACAAGAAAGAATGAAGCTAAGAGATTATATGAGAAATATAGGGTGATAATAGCTGATATATCAGCAGATCTCTGCAATTTGTTCTAGAAGCATCCAAAAGTAATCATAAAGCAGACTGTGTTCTTCAACTCACCAAAAATGCTAATGTATTATAATTTATTAATAAATTTTCAAGAATCTGGGCTATCAGGTTGAGGTACACCATATACTTGCCTATCACTCCTGTGTGATAGTCACTTTGTTAATGACTTTCCCAGCCAGTATTGTCATACCTTAGACTGATCTCTCTGGATGCACTTCTGCAGTATTCAAGGATCTGATGGATGCACATCCCACAGGGTCTGCTAGCCCTTATCTTAGGAGAAGAGCAGCAGAGATAGTCACTGTTGAACCTGCTGGCAACTTCTCCCAAATTAAATGGTCCTCTTGTCTGGCCTTTTCACTTCCATCTGAGCCCCTTCACTTCTCCAGCTTCTTCCCCATTACCTTGGCCAGACCCAAACAATGACATAGTGGTACTATCTGGAAAATATAAAAAGAAGCCTTGATCTCTGCCAGATTGTACATTGGGGCTGTACCACAGAAGAGTGAATCCTCCTCCAGAGCAGCAAGGGAGGGATGAATTTTCTGGGTAACTCCTACCAGAGACTGCCACCTCACAATGGCTTTCAGATTGCTGCAGAGCCTCATGAAACAATGCCAATTTTGAAAATTTTGTGGAGGTTACTCGCAGGCTGAACAGGCATCTTAATACATTTAAAAAAAAAAATTCCACAATCTTTAAGATCATGAAGTAATCACTATAGGAATATTAGTGAGGGAATTATCAACTTCAAATTCACTGAAGGTTTCCAGTTGTATGCATTAAGTGAAGCCTGGGGCCTTTCCAGTGAGATAAAAGGGAATACGGAATGATTAGCCTGCCCTGAGTGAGTCAGGCACCCTGTGGAACAGCTTGTGTGCTGTTATGTAAGAAAGTGTTGCAAGGTAATGCATATGCACGTGCATAAGGAGGGTGAATGCAAATATCAGGGACAACCTTCATTGTGATAGTTCTTCATTTTGTGAACACTAGAGTTCACAATCTTAGTGGTCTTGCAGTTTGAGATAAATAAGCACATTTATGGGTTTAAGACTGTTGTTTGGAACTCTGAACATGGTAGTAAGTTAAAAAATACTAAGATTTTATTTTCTTTAATTAGAAAACTGATTTAGTAAACCATTGAGGAAGTAATGTCTCAGTGTAGTTTATTAATTCAGGTGGGTTTTGTTCTTGCTGCCTTTGAGATGGGGAAACTAAAACTTGTAAGAGTTTCATATGTCTATCTAATTCTGAAAGGACAAGTACAGTTAGGAATAAATGTATCTGTTTCAAATCCAGAGCTCAGGGAACCATTCTTTCTGCAGGTGATGGCTGGATCCCTAGTTTTATTTTTGCTCTAAAGAATGGAATTTTCATTTGTTGGCCACTGTCCTTTTCCCACCCAGATTGTATCTTTCCTCATAACACTGAATAATTTTTTTGAGAATATTGATCTAGATTAATTAATTTAACTTGAAATTAATTTTAAAATGCATCAGTTTGCAAGTACTGATGATCTTATTACACTGCTTTGTTTCATATTTTTTCTAGGGCAACAACTTTCAACCTGAGGTTGAAACTCAACTAGGGTCCTGTTTGCAGCACATACCTGTAGACATCAAATTTAAATTTAGATAAATAAATAATTATGGTTTCTAATTATTTTTGTAGAATAGTGTACAGGATTAGGCTAATAGTTCTTGTCAATTTTAAATGAGGCTTGTACTGATACCATAATGTAATCAAATAAATAGGGTTGAAGGTAATACAGTTTTTATAGTCTCCAGAATAGGTACCTTGTTTAAAGAAATAGTTCATTCTCTCACTTAATTTTCTTTTCAGACATAGTAGCAGAATATACTAAAATTTATATTTAAGATGACTAAATGCACTTTTAACTTATATAGGCTTAATTTTAACACAACATTCAGTCTGCTTCCAGAGTATTTTAAAAATATATTTGCCCAAAGTTTACTGAAATATTGATGAGCTTGAGTGCTCACAAAAATGCTTAGCTAAAATGCAGCCCTGTGGGAGGTCTCACTGCTGAACACTGACTCATTCATGGACGACTCATATGAGTAAAAGTGAACAAATGTCATGACGATAGTGCAAAAAATGGGCTAGGAATTCAACAGTAGCCTAGCAGCTGCACTGGAAGGATGCGTGGTTACGACAGTATTTTCAGTTTGCAATGCTTTTCTTTGATTGTTATATATAAATGCTATCAGAAAACATGCAAGGTTTTGTATTTTTGAATATGAGCCAGTAGTGTGGCCAGGTCGACAAGAAGGCTAATGGTATCCTGGCCTGGATCATAAAGAACGTTTCCAGCAGGCCCAGGGCAGTGACTGTCCTCACATTCTTGGCGCTGGTGAGGCCCCACCTGGAGTAATGTGTCTGGTTTTGAGCCACTCACTCCAAAGAAGACATTGAGATGCTGGAGATTGTCCAGGGAAGGGCAGTGAAGCTGATGAAGTGTCTGGAACACAAGTCCTCTGAGGGGCAGCTGAGGGAGCTGGGATTGTTCAGCCTGCGGAAAAGGAGGCTCAGAGGGGACATTACCACTCTTTAAAACTATGTCAAAGGAGGCTGTAGCCAGGTGGGGGTCATCTCATCTCCCATCTACCAAGTGAGAGCATGAGAGGAAGTTTAGATTGGATATTAGGACAATGTCACTGAAATTGTTGGCAAGCATTGGAACAGGCTGTCCAGGGAGGTGGTTGAGTTGCCATCCATGGAGGTATTTAAAAGACATGTGGATGTGACACTTGGGGACATGGATTAGTGTTGGACTTGACAGTGTTAACAGTTGGACTCAATCTTGGAGATCTTTTGCAACTTAAATGATCCTATGATTCTATCAGGCACACATTTTGGTGCATTGTCTTGTTTTCCAGGGCCATTCAGAGATTAATATCTTGTCGGATGGGCATGCCAGAACCATCTCTTGTTGACAGTAAATCTTGTTAAGTCTGTGCCACTGAGTTGATTTTCTTCAGAAGAAGGTATGAGATAATATGAGATGAGTTTTGGAGTCTTCTATCCGGAACATTGTCATTTCTGAGAAAACACACTGGCAATACCAGCAATACCAGCTAGTGCAGCACATTGTAATTCCTTTTTAGGAATACTTACAACATATTTATGAATCAGTTTATTCATTAAACTTCCTTATATTTCCTCTCAATGTCAATTGTATTCTAATTAAATTTTTGCCCTATGACTTTTTCCCTGAAAGAAATTATTATGTGTTGGCATTTGTTTTCATGCTGCTTTAGTTTGAAAAGCTGAACTACTGAGTATAAAGACCACACTGCACAATGACTGAAGGAGGGAGCATAAAAAGGAATATGCACAAAAACGGACGCAGGCTGATGGGAAACTGAGCTACAATCTCACCAGGTGAAAAAGGAATAATGTTTTGGTTCATACTGAGGCAGCATTTCATTTTTATTTGCTTCTGGGGATTTCAGATGAGGTCTTCTCTTGCAGGAAGCTTGTGAAAAAATCAAAGAGAGTGCCCTCTTTAATTTGTGTCATGGCTTCAAGCCACAAGGCATTGTTTGCATATATAAAACTGAAAGGACAAAAAGAGGATACTGGTGATGAAATATCTGCAATTACTTAGCACACAGCAATATGTCCTTGCACCTTTTCTCATTGGCAGGAATGAAAAATTCTTCACTCAAGGCTTGGGCATTCTTTCCCTCTGACTCTGTTTCCTTTTCTCTTCTCATGAAACTGCCTCTTCCTCTCCTTTTCTCCTTTTACTTCTTCCCTTTAGTTGTCACTTGATACTTACTCTTCCTGTTTGGATTTATTACAGTGTCAATATCCAACCCTAAAGTAGAAATATGTAGAAAATAATTTGTCTTGACCCTATCTGTGGCCTGCAGAGCTTTTATAATTTGCCTGATTTGTTATTATAGTTAATAGTATTGCTAGTTAGACCTGCTAATACAGCACAAAAGCAAAAAGAATTGGTAGTAATGAGAAGCTTTTAGAGGCAATATTTAAGCAATAATGACCCCTGAGTCAAACATTTTCTGGCAGTTAATGACTGGCTGGAAGAGTAAAGTGTCTAAGATAAACCCAGGGGCTCTCAATGCAACGCACCATTAGCTGCCAGGAAATGCCTGCCTTAGAGATCACTAATGCTATTATGCATCATAAAAACATGGAGAAAATCTAATTGCTTTCCTGCATGTTCAAAAGCTAAAAGCTGAACATCAAGTTGCCATGAATTGTTCCCTGCACTTGTGTTTTCTTAGGTGTTAATCACCAATGTAGTTACCAAAATAGAAACTGAAAATAATTAATTTGGAGTTGGTAATATTGTTCACTGTTAGGTGTAAGCCTGGATAAGTCTTTTTTGAAACACACTAAATCACTATATATATTTAAGTCATCCTAACCTTGAAGATTAACCATCAGTTCTGTGGGATCTCAAAAGACAGGTGTTACACCGAATGTAGACTACTTTTTATCTCTTTAGACGTCTTTGTGCTGATACAGGAACAGCAAGCATTTGGAAAAGAATAAAAGTAATCTTTCTAATGCCGGTCTGCAACCAACACAAGCTGGAAATAAGCATTTTTACATCTTCCATTGCTCAATAGATAGGAAAATAATCTGTGAGCCAGATCAGTTTCTATTCTAGAACAAAAATAAAATCTCTCACAATTTCATGACTCAGTGATTAATATGCTTTATTTGATGTAGTTTTGCATATTTCTGATGCCTCCGACTTCTGCCCTGTAATGTACCTTATTAGTTTTTTTACATTTTACACTAAGCTTTAGATATGGCTCTTCCTTTTCCCACTGCTCTTGCCTCACTCACTTATTTGTTCTTGTTCTCCTTGTAAACAAATCTCACCTCATTTGACAGGTATCCTGATACTCTTTGAGACAAAGTTTTGGTTTACTATTCATAAAGGGGACTTTTTGCAACAAATTATTTCCCAGAGCGGGGGCCTCTGGTGGTCTAATGGTTAGGGTGCAGGA